>NW_020527808.1:0-181416 GCF_003368295.1 Carassius auratus
AAGCAACTAGACACCGAGCTAGATGAACTGATGGCACGCGATCCAAACCAAAGCGACTACTACAGAGACTCGCCAGGATCTTCGGAAGCCTAGTTCACATTCTCGTCGCCCAGGCACGGCTCAGTGAACGGAGCAATATCGCGGAGGAGCCTGGAAGGACCAGGCCCCAACCAGAGTCATCTTGATCAGCTTCTCCTCGAGACCCAGAACCAGCACGAGAAAGAGGACGACACAGATCCAGAGCTACAGAAAGGAGTTGAAAGACTTCACAATGCCCTGCAAGATCTTCGCCTCGACACAGATCAAAGAGAACGGCTGGAGAGAGAAGCCAGAAAAGAACTCAACAAAAAACTCCAGCGAGGTGAAAAAAGAGCAGAGAGTGAACTGAAAGAAAGAGACTATAAAACCTGGGCCTGCAAAACACACTTGCAAGCGGCCCAAGCTAAATTGAACAAGCTTACTCTGCAGAGAGACAAGCTCCAAGATGAACTTGACACTGTTCACACAGAACTGAGACAATCTCACAGATTACAGAGTGGCTGCATCGGAGAAACGCACACCACAAAGTTTCTCCCGGCCCGCCACTCCAACCCTTTCAGCCAAGAACCCAGAGCTGAAAAAGGGGGTGTAAGCTCACCTCTAACGAATCACCAGCCAGCTTACAAGAACATCTGTCAACAACGGAGGGGAGAGAACCCTTCCAGAGAACGCATGTCACTAAACCCTGCACTGCTCACAGAGAACTTCACAAGCTAGCCAGAAGCATCTCTACATTCAATCCAGATCCTGCAGGAGGACATGACGTTCATGCTTCTTTACAAGCCATTGACTTTCATTTGCAAACTGTTGCTAACGTGACAGATGTGAACACATTGTACCTGTTGAAAATCACGTCCAGCCGTGATGTGCATTGTTTTCTGGATCGTCAACCAGAGACTGTCCAAAGCGTACTACCAGCAACTGCTACAGACTTTGATTCTTGAATTCTCTGATCCAAACTCAGACCATGGGCTCCTTATTGCTATGGACCTCAAACAGGGCCGATTTGAAACCCACAGACTTTCTGTAGTCAGCTACGAAACACCTACTTCGGAGCATGCAACGAACCAGGTATGGAACAGGATTTCAACTTAAAAACTCTGTTCCTCCCAAACCTACATGCCAGTTGGAGTTTTCATCTCAGAGTCCCAGCGTGTCCCCGTAACAGGACTACACAAGAGTTACGGGAACTTAGCCCACAAAGCTTGCACCAAGCAAAAGACTATTTGTGAAAAGACTGTGAAAAAAACCCAAAAGTCTTCCTTCTCTGAGCACTGCTTGGAGTTAACCCTAGATGGCGCCCTACAACACCCACAGTCACAGACATTTTTACAGAGAGTCAATACCGTCCCAAGCCAGCAGAGGGCAACAACAGTGCAGCCACGTCTGAGACAGCAGAGACCCTGAGGGTGCTGAAAGTGCTTCTTCACATGAAAACTCACAAGGAAGATGAGCCAAGCACCCAGAACACTGCCCGTCATCTACAGACCACAGAGCTAACTGTCACAGCACAAGGTGACAGCAACACCCAAGCTCCACAGTCAACAGCTGCACATCCTGAACGAGACAGCACAGGGTCCTCACACCAGGTACCACAAACACAAGGTACCAGAAAATGCTGTTTTGACTACCTGCCTTCGCAGCGAGCTACACAAGACCGGTCCTCACCACCCATCGATCGTCCCACCTGCCCTGATGCCAACATTCCTGGGCAGCCCTGTCAAAAAGGGGTGGGCCGAAAAGGAGTCAACAGGGAAGACCTGATCGACACAGGATTAAACCCGACGGGGATCTCATCTCACCTTTTTCAAAAGACTTCAATTTGAAGCTAAGAGACAAGATCGAACTCTTACACCTCAAACTTATGAACTGAATGTACAGGTGTACAGACAGGATGACATCCAGTTTGAACAGGTTGTTTCCATTCACCTGACATTCGTTCCGATGAGTCTAATACACCCCATGTATGTCCCACCAATGAACACTCATACATTGCTCATCGACAAAGACCTGCTAGAACACTTTGACCCTTTTCTGAACTTCAAACAGCTAAAAGACTTTGCTCAAGTGCGAGAACCTCTTTCTCTCCAGCCACACAGGTTGCTAGAGACAGACTGTCAGGTCGCAGAGGTCACGGGAACTCCCACAGAGCCAGACGATCAGGTCACAGAGGTCACGGGAACCCCAGCAGCCAGCCATGAGTACAACGCCCTAACAACAGGCCCAAGTTCAAGCCTCTGTACCTTAGTCAACAAACAGGGTACGGTGGTACCAACTTACACCAAAGGGGTCGCTGTTCGGCTCAACCTGCAAGGTGGTCAAACCTTACACCACACGCTGGGTTTCTTCCAATCCTCACCTGAATGTGTGGAACTCGGACTCACACTGGCAAACAACAAGCATGTCAAACACCAACACCTGTTCCAGCAATGTGATAACATCACAAAAACACACAATGTGATCGTGTACTGGAAGAAGGTAAAAGGACACTCGAAGTTACCAAGTCTAGACGAGGACTTTAAAGATCACACTGACACCCTTGCCAAAACTGGCACACTAAACAACATTCTGTGGTCACTCCCAACCCACCCACCCACATTCAAGGTTGAACTGATTACACACAGCATAAGAACTTTGCTAGCTAAACTGCCTACCTCAGAAGCACTTACGCAGGCTCCGTTGTCTACACAGACCAACATAGCGGACATGCGGGCTTCTGAAACTTTGATAATGACTTTGCTTTACCACCTCTCAGACCCCTCCATCCACCCTGGCAACCAGTCTACAGTCACTGACAACCAGAGCCCCAGACCACTGCATGATACACAAACCATGCTGCGTGCACAGAACAATATTGTGGGTTGTGCACCGTCTGACATCACAATGCCAGGGCGTGTAATGCCACGGAGCAAAAAGGGGGATACTGCCAATATATTTCCATGACGCAGCATGTGCTGCACCACGCAGCACCAGAGCCACTGAGAAAACACTGAAGCAAGCATCATGCCAGCAGCAAGATGTGGCAAAACATGGGCGAGGGCGAGCTAAACCCAGTCGCCGCCCACGAAGCAAAGAGACTGTCCTGTCCAACCAAAGACAGGCCTTGTTTGTTTCTTTCTCCCCTTTCTCTCTCTCTCTCCCTATTATCTGTACCAGGATGCTGCTGTGGTTTGCCGTGCCGTGCTGTCAGCCAAAGAGAGGACAGCTGCCACCGGAGAAAACCGCTGAGACTCCTGACTACCGATGACAGGGCACACTACCCCAGCACTGTAACGGAACAGCTGTACAGCTGTACAAGGTTCCGATGGAGAGAGGACTCCCTCACTCACACTGAGGCCGATGTCAAACACATGTTCAGCCAACATGAGAAAGTGACTGTTACACAAATGGAGTTAAGTGGACACCACCACCGCTCCAAACAGTTCCCGGGAGCTTTGCTTAGAGCCGCTGCTGCCGCCAGAATGTTTAACATTGTTATGTCCAGTGTCAATGCAGCGAACCAGACTGTAAACTCCTTGAAACCACTGTTTACTGTCTTCCAGAAGAACTTTACCCAGACTCAGCTGCTTACAGCGTTAACAACAGACCTAAAGACATTGTCAGTGTCAGGATGTGGAAGAGCAACACCCACACCAAAACACACATTCCAAATGTGGTGGCCTACCACGACAGCAACACACAGCTGTACCTGGCCCCAAACATGCACATCTGTACTTTAACCAAAGACATTCATTATCTCTGCCTTAGCAAACCCTTCCTCAGACACAACTCTGAAGGAATCTGCGAGCTGCAACCCTGGGTCAGCGATACGCGCTGCCCTGCCGAAGCCAAGCCTCTTACACAAGTCACAGAAACGCAAGCAGAGATTGTGGGTAACAGATGGCTCGTCAACACTCCTGTGCGCTCAGCTACACTGACCTACAACCAGCATGACACCGCCACCCGCGCCAACCTGCTGGACCAAGTACTGAAAGGTACCACCCAACACATTGACATTACTCCTGTCGACACAGCCCTCCAAGCACTGTCTCGACAGCCCATTCTGAACCAGTCATCTGCGGTCCTAGCCTGGACTGCTGCCGACACTGCACGGTGCATCTCCACCGTCATTGGTCCCGCCCTGACTCTTGGCGTGACCTTCATCCTATACAGGACATTCAACGAGATGCAAACCTCTACAGCCAAACTCACGACAACTGTGGCTGGAGGTCTCCGATGGAATCCCCGGAAGAGGGGGTGCCAAGTCAAAGACAACACCGAACCTCATCAAGCTGAATCCTCAGCTCCAGGAACCACCTGCCATCTTGAACCACCTGCCGTCATGATTCACCTTTCATCTGCCCATAGTGATGATTGCCGTCCGATGATGTCCACACAGGGATTTCATCCGACGGAAAAGGGGGAGATGTAACACTAATGAGCTGATGACTCTAATACACCCTGCCTTGAGTGACAGTTATTACACCTATTAAGAAATTCCAGAGTCATGTGGGCGAGCTTCAAAGGAAGCCTGAAACCCCCCCCCCCAAATTCCACACACACACACACACACCCACACACACACACACACACACACACACAAAAAGAAATCTTTCTTTTTGTTCCTTACTTTGTAAGTCCTTATAAATATGTATTTTTGAATGTTTGTGTATTGCATAAAAATGGTTAATCCTGGGTAAATGGTTAAAGTGCTGACTTATAAGTGGAAATGTTGAATTCATTCTAACTCTTTCCCAAAGAAAGCCACGTTTCTGCAAACCCCCCCCCCTCCTGCAGCCTGGACAACAGGACAGGAGAGAAGCCAAATCTAAACTTACCCTTTTTGTGTTTATGTTTTCTAAATGTATTTCGTATTTCTTTGTGGGTGCTTTGAGATGTTTCTATATAAATTGGGACTATTTGCAGTGTTACCATGTGTTAATCAAATCTTTAAATATGTG
This sequence comes from Carassius auratus, assembly GCF_003368295.1. NCBI lineage: Eukaryota > Metazoa > Chordata > Actinopteri > Cypriniformes > Cyprinidae > Carassius > Carassius auratus. The sequence goes on from NW_020527808.1 coordinate 4,980, forward strand.
TTACTCTACATTTGAATGTAACTTCATGTTTTGATCATTTATGCATATGTTTAGTATCGTTGTGATCGTCATGTTCTGACAAACCCATTTATCTAGAGCAGAGTAATGGAAAATGTATGTAATCTGAATTAAGAACTTGCTAGAATAATCCCTTTTCATTATCTGACAAGTCCTAAATCATCCAGGGGGTTGGTTCCAGAGACAAAGGAACTTTCCCGCCGCTTCAGATCGCGGATTTTCATTGGGTGGTTCACGTGAAAAGAGGCGTGAACATTTCAACCCATAAGAACGACCGAACAAGGTCCGCCTCTCTCTTCTTCCTCTTCTTTGGTTCTCGGACACGTCGCTCCGCGCGGCCTCGGGCCGCGCTGATTTTCTCCTCCCCCCTCAGCACATGGACTGAGGAGAAGAAAGCCATTTTCATGGCTCGTTTGGAAACTTTCATTTTCGTTGTTTTGTTTTCTTTTCTTTACTAAGTTATTCAACTATTCGCCTCTCCACACAATGAAGACGAATTCTGGAACATTGTTTGTTGAACCTTTCAAATACCGCGCGAAGATGAACGAACACCTCTTTGCAACAAAGGAACACGTGACTCCACGCTCACGCCAAGATCCAGCGCAGTTTGCACGCGCGTCACCCGGCCTCCGGCCCACGCGCGCAGTTTTCAAAGGACCACGTGACATCACACGTGCGTCGCCGGTACCACGCTCACCCACTGGGCCATGCAAGTATCGTTTTCTATGGAGATTTAAATGCTGCTTTAAAGTGTTGCTATTATTTGATTCGTTGTTGGTTTCACTAAGGTTTACTGACTGATTTTCATACCTGAGCTCCTTATGTGATCTCATTCTATTTTCTCTCTCTCTCTCTCTCTCTCTCTCTCTCTCTCTCTTTTATTTGGATTCGTTATGTATTGTATAAAGCTTACTGTTTGTATTGTCGTACGCATATTTACTCTGTGTGATTTGTAGTTTGATGTATTACTAGTTTAATTATTAAAAAAACCCATATACTGACGATTGGCTTTGGACTCCACCCCACTCACATTACGAGTCACTGAGATGTCTGATCTATAGCTACAAGCTCTAAATTTAGAAACTAAATTTATCATAAGGATAGGATAATATTTTCATGGCCAGAGAATACTTTTCCTTGAATTATGAAAAGCGATATCTCTATTGAAAATTGTTAGGTCTACAGTGGTTTGCTGGACATACCACGGTTTGATTTGCAGTAATTTACAGTAAGAGATATCACAATAATTGATATGAAGAATGTAATATTGACATATTAATGAGTAAGTTACAGTGCCCTGTGATTATTTATTCTTATAGGCAATTAAACTATTTTTCATAATCAATCAAATTTAATGTAACTGCCATCTGAGATATATATTAATCAAATTCCTGATTAATTATTCAAATTCCCTATATATCATTTGAGTTAATTACTACGTAAAACTCATTGTTGTTACATTGTTCTTGAGTATCTTCATTGTGTTTGATTCTGCAGGGTTCTGGATCTCTCTTCTTCTCTCGGTCCTCTTTAATATAATTTTTAATATAATTTATTTTAGTATATCTGTAATTTACTGGGTCCAGATGTCAAATTTTAGTTTCTGCATCAAATGGAATTAAAAAAGTGATTTTATACACACAGAAAATCAAGTAAATGCATGTTTAAATTTTATCTATTAAATTTTAGACTATCACTGATACACAATACTGCTGTCTCTACCCTGCAGTATAATAGATTTTTATACATTTGGTCCCCACAATATATGTGCAACATACAGATTCTCTCTCTCTCTCTCTCACACACTCACACACTCACACACACACACACACACACACACACGCACACACACACACACACACACAAACACACACTCTCTCTCTCTCTCTCTCTCTCTCTCTCTCACACACACTCACACACACACACACACACACACACACACACACACACACACACACAGACTTGTAACTGTTCATTTGTGTCTGCAGGTGTGTCTGGTGATGAAGCTGAAGTGAAGTCAGTGAAGGAGGGAGATACTGTCACTCTAAACTCTAATGTTACCAAACAACAACATGATGACATGGTGCGGTGGTACTTTAATAACACTCTCATCGCTCTGATCAATAAAGATCCCAACACGAGCTGTTTATATGATGGTGTTGGAGGGATGTTCAGAGACAGACTGATGGGAGACTATGAGACTGGATCTCTGATCATCACAAACACCAGAACTGAACACACTGGACGTTATGAAGCAGCGATCATCAAAAATGAGACTTCAGGGAAAAGTGAAAGCTTGAACAGAACCGGCAAGTGTGACAGAACAAAAATCATCAACAAAAGCAGCAACCGTGGTGAAACCATAAAATCATTCAATCTGACTGTCAGTGGTGAGTCATTTAATGTCATTAACCCTGAAAAAGTTTAACATTGGTCTCCAGACCTGTTCATCATCTTTTCCTGTATGATTAGTTACAGTTTGGTCATTTTAAGACCTTTTTTCTGAATGTTTAACAGTCTTAATTCTAAACCTTCACTCTGACTGGTGCTGTGTTTCTTTATCTTGAACAGCTGATAATACAGTAATGTGATTCTGCAGGGAGTTTGTTCCCTGTTTTTACAGGATTTCCAGCAGCTGTAAATGAACAAAACTGATATAATGACTTATTCCTTCAAGATCAAGTTTTGTGTCTTATGTATTTCATTTTAATTATCTTATGATTTCCAGCCTCAAAAGCTGAGAGAAACTAGGAAGAACCTAAAAATGTACCACAGGGCCAAAAATACTGACGCAAATGTTTGTATGTTAAAAGAAATAATAGGGACATAAAAGGACTAGAGTCTTAAATAAACGGTATACTGGGGAGGAACTAGTTACATGTAACGGTGTAACGTAATTTAATTACAAAATTAAAGTAACTGAAATCAGTTAAACCCACTGAGCAAAAGTACATCCAAACGACGTATTTTTAACATCTTTGTCAGACGTTGAAATGACGTCCCCTGAAGAGCCAGAATGAACGTTTTTATGACGTCTTTTGGACGTCCAATATCGACCTGCACAGGACATCTCCTGAAGGTTTAAATTGAGTTCAGATGTGGTCATTTCTAGACGTAATTTTAACAGGTCTCATTTAGATGTCATTTATATTGTTTCTGGACAAAATAAATACTCTTAGGCGGCATTCAATTAAATCTCATGTTTATTTCAATGCAGTTTCTTTTTGTACTTGTAAATAAACTTATGGAAACAGTGTGTTCACACAAAAACCTTGAAAATGTAAGAAATTTCACTCATTGTACAGTGACAATTAACGACAAGCAATATAGTTTAGTTGGGTCCACACATTATGTTCAACTGTTGGAGCTTAACTTTTTAAGCTTTTTCATTTTATTTCAACTGCTATTAGCATAAAATTCTTAATTATGGTATTCTTTATTCATGCAATAGTCAAGTGTTCATGTGCCCGAATATTATCTGCATGCACAATAATAATAATAATAATAATAATAATATAAAAAAAAAAACAACATGCTACAATGCAAAGATTTTCAATATTTGGTTCAGGACCAAAGCAAATGGGTCCACAAAATAATACCATATTTTCCAGACTACAAGTCATATTTTTGAATCTTTATTTAACAAAAGAAATAATGCTTGTAACTAATTGCACTAGAATTAGTTTATTTTATACATAGGCCTAAATATTTTTATTTTTTGTTCCGTTTTGAATAGCATTAAATTTTAATGATTTGAAGTGAGCAAAAATGAAATATTTACAGTTTTTAAGTTTCTGAACATTTGTGTCTTATACACCGATGCAACTTATATTGTTTTTCCTGATCTGGTGTAACTTAGCTCTATATATTGCTGTATGATTAAACAAATGTATTATAAAAAAAGATAAATGGGGACCATTGGAAAAAAAAGAATAAAATAATAATCATATTATGTTCATTATACTCCCACCCACAATAATTTTAAGCCTTAAAATCTTGTAATTCTGAGGGTGTCCTTGAAAGATCTTCTCTGCTAGGGGTCCCTGGCCCCAAAATATTGTAAATGTCCAGTGCTAGTGGACAGGCATCCATGAGGAAGAACTGTCACAACAGCTCTCTGTCTTCACCAACTGCCCTGAAACACAAATGAAATATAAATGATTATCGTAAATATAAATATAGCTTCACAACGCTCATTTTGACCTCTGTGGTGAACATATGGTCAGAAAATACTGCCATACTCATTTTTTGTCTTTAGTGAATTATTTAAAAGCAAAAAAAAAATAAAAAAAATAATTATGTTTTAAAGTGTCTTATTTCACAGGCTCGTGTGAGCATCCAGGAAGGATGTTTTAATACAAGGACGAATTCTTCACACAAGATAAAGTTTTGAAAATCTTACATTATTAATAGTGACAGAATGTATTTGTATTTGCAGTAGTAAAACTAACCAGTAGGTGCCAGTAGTGTTACACTTACAGCAAATGTGTAGATTACGAACCAGAAGTTAAACTTCTGTAGTCCCATCCTGAAAAGTAGGATATTTATTTATTTATTTATTCAAAAATTGTCCACATTTAACTCCAGAAGTATTAATGTTATCTCAATATGATTTTAGATTCTGGTTCCTGAAAAACTTTTCTTCATTTTTAAGATCTAAGTGCAGCTCCATGTCCAAATGTAGTATTCTACCCATTTTCAATTGTCAAAAACCAAATGTGGTTTTGTGTTTATCTTGTCATCACTGTTGACAATGCAAATATGCAAATAGCAAATAATAACAATAACTCAGGGTTTAGGATTGAACCATGTGTAACTTCAGACTATTACCAAGTGTTTATTATTTCAAGTGTAAGAGGCGTCAATGTTTAAGGTACTATCAGTGATTCTATCAAATATAAAATATCAAATAATAAAAGGACAAGAGGCTTAAATAAACAGTATATTATAGAAACTGTGCTAAAATCAGGGAAATGCTCAGATAAAAAGTTGTTTTTCAATCTGGATCTATGAGTTAGAGGCTCATCTGACGTCTTCTGAAAGCTGCAGCATCTCATCATGTTTTAAATGAACTAGACGTTATGAACTGGTTTGATCTTTCTGATCTGAGAGCTCTTTGTTTTTAAACCATCTATAGTATGAAATAATCTCTTTATCTTAAAAGATAAATACGTTTTTGACATCTATACACTGGACCTGTAAAGGTCTCTGGAGAATATATATACAATGAATATGGCATAAACACACTGGCTGTATCCGAAAACTTAAAAGCTGTCTAATCAGGCAATGACTTTGCAGGCAGCATAAAACAGATTTCGGACAGGCTTCTGAGGCGGAGTAATGGTTTAATGATCTACTATAAAAAATAGAGAGAACTTTGGTGATAATTAAGTGGATATTTCATTACTGCAATATTAATTTCTCGCTAGAAATTACATAAAATTGGAAAACGTTGTTCAGAAACATACATTTACACACAAACTGATCACTGACCACAACTTTCAGACGCCATCTTTATTTTTTAGCTTAACTGCCACAGAAGGGAACGCATGGGATTGTGGGATATCAAAGGCAGTGAAGGATACATCTATGCTGCCTTCAAAAAACAGCCAGATGAAGTCATCTCAGGAGACAGGAAATGAAGCTGACATTGATTTAGGACGTGCCTTGATGCCTTCCTACCTTGGAATGCGACCTCCGAAGGCAGCATTTTTCAGTTTTCAGATGCAGCTACTGTCAGATTTCCTCACACTAATGATGATATCTGTTCCAGGTTCAGGTCTGTCTCCGGCTGTTGTAATAGAAATTGTTCTGCTGGTGGCTGCAGCTGTTGTTGTTGTTGTTGTGGTGGTGATCTTTCGCAGCAGGAGCTCCAGCGATGGTAAGTATCAGCTACAGATACTGTACTGAGAGGAAAACCTTTTCATTTTGCAAAATTTGTGTTTAATTGTGTGTAATGATTTTTCTTAAACAGACATGAAGAAAAACAAACAAGTTCTAGAAAAAATGTCTAAGGATAAGGTAAGATACTGCACTCCTCTAGTGTGTCTTTAGATCTGTGTTTGATTTCACCTGCACTGACAAAATCATCTCCATATGAAACACATTTAAACCATTTCTCTGACTGATGACAGATGTTCTGTAAATGGCATTGTTCATTTCTCTCTCTTTACTTCTTGTCAATCTTTATTTTCTTACAGACACCGAATGGAAGAAGTCTAATGATCTAAAAGGATCACAACAGCTTGGGCAAAGAACAAACTCCTCTAAATATGCGTAACAGCAAAATGAGATTGAGTTTTGAGCTTAAATATTGAAATTCTTTGCAGGTCTCTCATTAATGATTAAGCACTCAGTGATATCTGTTATTGAAATATTGAAACGGCTGGAAACATCCCAGACAGCAAGCAGTTTCGGCCCAGGTCTGGCCCACATCTGGCCCACATGGATTTCATGCGGGCCAGATGTGGGCCGGATCTGGGCCAACACTATGTTGCTGTCAGGGATGCTAATGTTAACTGTGTGATGTTGTCATTTTGTCTTTATTGTTGTTAATTTCAAATTTTATCATTTAAATGTTCTGTAATTATTTGTCAAAGGCTCTGTAAGTTAATGTAATCTTTGAACAGATGTTTTTATCCAAAACAAAAAGAGAAAAACATCTGCAGTTTGTTATAGTTCATACACTCACCTAAAGGATTATTAGGAACACCATACTAATACTGTGTTTGACCCCCTTTCTCTTTAATTCTACGTGGCATTGGTTCAACAAGGTGCTGACAGCATTCTTTAGAAATGTTGGGCCATACTGATAGGATAGCATCTTGCAGTTGATGGAGATGTGTGGGATGCACATGCAGGGCACGAAGCTCCCGCTCCACCACATCCCAAAGATGCTCTATTGGGTTGAGATCTGGTGACTGTGGGGGCCATTTTAGTACAGTGAACTCATTGTCATGTTCAAGAAACCAATTTGAAATGATTCGAGCTTTGTGACATGGTGCATTATCCTGCTGGAAGTAGCCATCAGAGGATGGGTACATGGTGGTTATAAAGGGATGGACATGGTCAGCAACAATGCTCAGGAAGGCCGTGGCATTTAAACGATTGGCACTAAGGGGCCTAAAGTGTGACAAGAAAACATCCCCCACACCATTACACCACCACCACCAGCCTGCACAGTGGTAACAAGGCATGATGGATCCATGTTCTCATTCTGTTTATGCCAAATTCTGACTCTACCATCTGAATGTCTCAACAGAAATCGAGACTCATCAGACCAGGCAACATTTTTCCAGTCTTCAACTGTCCAATATTGGTGAGCTCGTGCAAATTGTAGCCTCTTTTTCCTATTTGTAGTGGAGATGAGTGGTACCCGGTGGGGTCTTCTGCTGTTGTAACCCATCCACCTCAAGGTTGTGCGTGTTGTGGCTTCACAAATGCTTTGCTGCATACCTCGGTTGTAATGAGTGGTTAATTTAGTCAAAGTTGCTCTTCTGTCAGCTTGAATCAGTCGGCCCATTCTCCTCTGACCTCTAGCATCAACAAGGCATTTTCGCCCTCAGGACTGACACATACTGGATGATTTTCCCTTTTCACACCATTCTTTGTAAACCCTAGAAATGGTTGTGCGTGAAAATCCCAGTAACTGAGCAGACTGTGAAATACTCAGACCGGCCCCGTCTGGCACCAACTCCATGCCACGCTCAAAATTGCTTAAATCACCTTTCTTTCCCATTCTGACATTCAGTTTGGAGTTCAGGAGATTGTGTTGACCAGGACCACACACCGAAATGCATTGAAGCAACTGCCATGTGATTGGTTTATTAGATAATTGCATTAAAGGGTTAGTTCTTCGAAAAATCTAAATTATGTCATTAATAATTCACCCTCATGTCGTTCCAAACCCATAAGACCTCTGTTTATCTTGGGAACACAGTTTAAGATATTTTAGATTTAGTCCGAGAGCTCTCAGTCCCTCCATTGAAGCTGTGTGTACGGTATACTGTCCATGTCCAGAAAGGTAAGAAAAACATCATCAAAGTAGTCCATGTGACATCAGAGGGTCAGTTAGAGTTTTTTGAAGCATCAAAAATACATTTTGGTCCAAAAATAGCAAAAACTACGACTTTATTCAGCATTGTCTTCTCTTCCGTGTCTGTTGTGAGAGAGTTCAAAACAAAGCAGTTTGTGATATCCGGATCGAGAACGAATCATTCGATGTAACCGGATATTTTTGAACCAGTTCACCAATTCGAACTGAATCGTTTTAAACGGTTCGCGTCTCCAATACGCTTTAATCCACAAATGACTTAAGCTGTTAACTTTTTTTACGTGGCTGACACTCCCTTTGAGTTCAAACAAACCAATATCCCGGAGTAATTCATTTACTCAAACAGTACACTGACTGAACTGATGTGAAGAGAGAACTGAAGATGAACACCGAGCCGAGGTTACTGGTTTGGAACGACATGAGGGTGAGTTATTAATGACATAATTTAGATTTTTCGATGAACTAACCCTTTAGTGAGAAATTGAACAGGTGTTCCTAATAATCCTTTAGTTGAGTGTACAATTTATATAAACTAATTTGTAGTTTATGGTTGTGTATTACTTTTACACAGCAAGTGAATGTTGTTTTTGTGCTTCATGAATTATTTTTTGTCTTTTAAGTGGTTGTTATATAAATCACTAATACATTTCTTATCTACATTTATACAACAGATGATTTGTGATTATTAGAAGGAAGAAAAGAGAAACAAAGAATCAGTTCAGAAACAAAGAATCAGTTCAGAAACAAAGAATCAGTTCAGCTTGCTGCTTCAGATGAATGAATGTTTGTAGCACCAAAACAAGGACAAAAAGACACTGTTCATAGCTTTTACTTTGACAGAAGTTGACATGAGTTACTAGTTTTTGTCCAGAAAATAAGAGCTATAATAACTTTGAAAGCAGTCACTGTTAAATCTTCATCTTCAAAATTTCTGTATAAGAAAAATAACTTTTGATGATTCTGTATGTAAACTTGTGAAGTTAAGTTTATTTTTGTTGTTTTTTCACTTCAGAAAAGAAATCTGATTTATACCTGAGATATTAATATTTTAGTAAAATCCTTAAAAAAAAAAAAAAAAAGGAAAAATACTTCCAGAAGGCTACTGTAGCTGTTGTCTCTATAGCACTTATATTGTCTCGTAATAAACTTTATACTTGGTTTTAAATAAACTGTTTAATGCTGCAAATGTTTTTATTCAACCATAATTTAAATCTGATTCTGAATTTTGATTAATTCAGATTATTTTATTATGACATTCCTGCAGTTATAATATAGGCATGTTTTTTTTTTTTTTTTTTCATTCTGTCACCGATGGAGTTTCGGTTCCTTGCCGCTGTTGCCTCTGGCTTGCTTAGTTGGGGTCACTTCATCTACAGCGATATCGTTGACTTGATTGCAAATAAATGCACAGACACTATTTAACTGAACAGAGATGACATAACTGAATTCAATGATGAACTGCCTTTAACTATCATTTTGCATTATTGACACACTGTTTTCATAATGAATGTTGTTCAGTTGCTTTGACGCAATGTATTTTGTTTAAAGCCCTATATAAATAAAGGTGACTTGACTTGACTATGATTCACAGATGTATATGAGTTCGGTCTGTAAATATTCAGTTTGTTTAATTCTAGGATGATTTATTGGTGTGACAAATATTACATTTGTATTTGCATGGTTTCTGCAAACAATTATACAAAAAAAAATGAAAATCGTAACATTACATAAATTGATAAAAAAAATAATGGAAACTGTAAAAAATAAAGAAATGTACAGTGCATACTTGCATAGTATTAAAGAAGAAAATTAAAGATTAAAGAATGTTCATCACTTTGGATACCAGATGTCTCCTAAAACACCAGATTCAGGTAATGAAAAGTGGAAAACGGTAAGAAAAGCTTTGTTTCACTATCACTAAACACTTTTAGACCAAACATATTTTCATCTTTACAATTAAAACTACAAAATATTTCTGATATTTGTTCTGTTTTCTTTCATCCTCTAGCAGATCTGACGTCATTGAGCAGAAGAACAGCAGCAGCTGCAGAAGCCACGCCCATCAGAGCAGTGACGACCAATCGCATCACAGCTTCAACTGTATCACAACACTGGATGTGGACATCTGTAAGTAAATAAATAAAAACATTGTGATATTTTCAATAAGCTGACTTTAGTCTCAAGATGAACTTTTACTTAAAAATCAAGCCTTTTGAAAGACACGACTTTATGATGTCAGGAGCTCATTGATCATGTAATTCATAACTTATTCTTAAGCTATCAGTATCAGTAAAATCATCAAATGAATTCATTGTATAGATTCAATTGATGCTCTTATCAGCACTGCTGTTACCTGCACATGTGTGACAGAGTTGAGTGATGTCCAGATGTGTGGTCTGGTTTCTGATGGGATTGTTGATCACACAGCTGTAGCTGTTTTTCTCCTGATATTCCACCTCCAGAGGTAGAGAGAGACTGATGCTGAGATCAGACACACTGATGCTGGACAATAAACTGTTTCCTTTGTACCAGGAGAGAGTCACATGACCCACATTCACCACTGAACACACCAGTGAACAATTCTGCTTTGATGAAGATGATGATGATGATGAAGAACACTGTGAAGAGTTACTGCTGATGACAGGAATAGGAAGACAAGCTGAAAATATGAGACAAACAAAACTTATGGGTCTGTCATGTTATGAATGAACGACTCAACAAAAACAAAAAACAGAAGACTCATGAGATAAACTAATCAATTATCTTTCTGGTTCAAAATGCATAGATTAAAGCATATGGGTCTGTCACGTGATGAAGGATGACTCAAACCTGAAGACTTGTCAGACGTGAGGTGAAAGTGAAAGTCTATTATTTGCCAAGTATGGTAACCCACAATCCTACTCGGAATTGGTGCTCTGCATTTAACCCATCCAAGTGCACACACACAGCAGTGAGAAGTGAACACACACCCAGAGCCGTGGGCAGCTATAGATCCAGCGCCCGGGGAGCAACTGGGGGTACAGCCATGGGTTTTGAAGGTGGAAGAGAGCACTGTTCATTCACTCCCTCCCACCTACAACTCCTGCCAGCCTGCCTGCCGAGACTCAAAGATTCATTCATTTTGCTGAACGAGACTCAAAGGTCTAAGTTGGTAAAATGATCCTAACTTCCCATCACTAGCCCGGATTGGCTAATCGGGAGCACCGGAAAGATTCCCAGTGGGCTGGTCTGCTTTTTGGCCGTGGGAGGCGGTGTGATGTCATGCTACTGGGTTGATATATATATATATACAATTAATTTTTTGATATATACAATTATTTTTTTTTCAAACAAAATAATGGCTTTTTTTAAGAATGAAAAATAATCTGATTTTAGAGTTTGACAATGAACACATTGCAATCACTGCTTGGGACGGCCCACATAAATGAGAAAGAATGCTTTACATGTCTTGCAATAATTTCTAAACATAAGACTGACTAAACATTGACTAAATAGCAGATCAAAATAATAGCAGATTTGTCTCATATAAAAAAAAAAACTGAAATTAAAAATGTACTTAAGCCAAAAGTTTATTTTTACTATGGTAAAATAAATGTCCATCAATATCTTAAAAAAATTATTGAATTTTGGTGCACATTTTTTTCTATATAATGTTGATATGGTAACTAATAATTACTGTGCATTTTGTTATGCAAGCATGTGTGGAAATATTCAAACCATGTGTTTTATAACTAACCCCGCATTACTTTTTGCCGCACGCTCCCCTACTACTTTCCAAAATAATGAAGGTTAAAATGCCTGTAAACTAAAGCAAAATGTCATTAGTGTCACGCTGTCGAGTTTCTGTTTCACTGGGTGTCCACTAGTGGGCTCACTTCCCCTTAGGCACTTCACCATAGGCACTAGAATTCCTCTAGTCTGGTCCTGTCTTCACAGTAATTGCACTCCATTTAATTGCACCAGGTGCAGGCAATCTATTGTCATTAGCCTCCTTATAAATACCAGTCTTTCCCTCTTGTTTGTACGGAGTCCTTACCCTTCGTATGTCCAGTCTTCTCACTCCCCGAGATTCTTCTTTCCCCATATTCTGAGTTCCCGTTCCTATTCCTTTCTTGTTTGTTTGTTTTTGTTTGGACTGCATTCTGGTTTTGACCCTGGCATGTCTGACAAAGAATTTGGATTATCCCCAATAAAGCATACCTGCGATTGGATCTCTCTCTCCCTGTGTTTCACTGGTCGCGAATCGTTACAGAAGTACTCCATCCCAAAGGATCCAGCGGTATGTCTAATCTTAGTTCCTCCCCAGTCACCGAGCGGGTGAGGAATGATTTTGAGGGTACCTGCCTGGTAGTGTTCCGTGGAACCAGGGGAGGTCGCTCAGGAGTGAGTAGTCGAGAGGAGGTCCGGCAGCGATCTCAACTGTGGCCTCCCGTTGACCCGGGGTTCGGATGGGAGCCCCCGTTTCCCCATTGTGGATAGAGAGGGGAGAGGAGGCGCAAATCGGCTGAGCCAGCGCCGCTGTGCAAGATGACCGCCAACCCAGCACCGCTGCGCAGCTTGGCCACCAACCCAGCACCACAAGGCAAGATGGAAGCCAGCCCCACACAACAGCACAAGATGGCCACCAGCTCAGCGCCATGAGGCAAGATGGCCGCCAGCCAATCGACACAGCACAAGATGGCCACCGGCCCAGCACCACTGCCCAGGATGGCCACAGGTCCAGCGACACTGCACAAGATGGCCGTCAACCCAGCGCCACGAGGCAAGATGGATGCCAGCACAGCGCCACAGCACAAAGTGGTCACCAGCCCAGCACTACGGTGCAAGATGGCCGCCAGCTCAGCGACAACGCCCAATATGGCTGCTGAGACGTTTCTGGATTATTTCTCCATGCTGTCAAAAATCCTAGAGATTCCCAGGAGTGTTCACGTCACATCTGTCGATCCAGAGACTGTTCACATCACGTCAGCTGAGCCAGCACCACAGTACAAGATGGCCACCAACCCAGCACCACTGCACAAGGCAGCTGCCAGCTCGGAGCCACTGCAAAGGATGGCAGCTAGAGAGGGTTTTCTGGAGTTGAATCAGGTTCCGGTTGACCCTCCAGAGTTGAGTCATATTCCTGTTGACCCTCCAGAGTTGAGTCAGGTTTCCGTTCACCCTCCAGAGTTGAGTCAGGTTCCGGTTGACCTTCTAGAGTCGAGTCAGGTGTTCATGGACCCTCCAGAGTCAGGGTTAGTCACGTCGACTTTCCAGAGTCAGGGTTAGTTACCGTTGACCTTCCAGAGTCAGGGCTAGTTCCTGCTGACCTTCCAGAATCGAGTCAAATTCCAGTTGACTATCCAGAGTTGAGTCAAATTCCAGTTGACTATCCAGAGTCGAGTCAGGTTCCTGTTGACCTTCCAGAGTCGAGTCATGTTCCTGTTGACCCTCCAGAGTTGAGTCAGGTTTCCGTTGACCCTCCAGAGTTGAGTCAGGTTCTGGTTGACCCTCCAGAGTCAAGTCAGGTGTTCATGGACCCTCCAGAGTCAGGGTTAGTCACCGTCGACTTTCCAGAGTCAGGGTTAGTTACCGTTGACCTTCCAGAGTCAAGTCAGGTTCCTGTTGACCTTCCAGAGTCGAGTCAAATTCCAGTTGATTATCCAGGGTCGAGTCAGTCTCTTGTTGACCTTCCAGAGTCAGGGCTAGTTCCTGTTGACCTTCCAGAGTCGAGTCAGGTGCCCATTGACTTTCCAGAGTTGAGTCAGGTTCCGGTTGACCCTCCAGAGTCGAGTCAGGTGCTCGTGAACCCTCCAAAGTCTAGTCAGATGCTCATGGACCCTCCAGAGTCAGGGTTAGTCACCGTTGACCTTCCAGAGTCGAGTCAGGTGACCGTTGAATTTTCAGAGTTGAGTCAGGTTCCGGTTAACCCTCCAGAGTCGAGTCAGGTGCTCGTGGACCCTCCAGAGTCAGGGTTAGTCACCTATGACCTTCCAGAATCAGGGCTAGTCACCGTGGACTTTCCAGAGACCAGGCTAGTCACCGTTGACCTTTCAGAGTCAAGTCAGGTCACTGGTGATCTTCAAGGACTGAGTCAAGTCACCGGTGATCTTCAAGGATTGAGTCAAGTCACCGGTGATCTTCATGAACATAGGCAAGTCACCAATAATCCCTCCCCCTGATTCTCCGCCGGTCCACCTCCCTCCTGGGTTTTTAGTCTGTGTCTGTCGTTCCGTTTCCCTCTAGGACCTGGCCCTCCGTCCCTCCCCCTGATCCTCCGCCGGTCCACCACCCTCCTGGACTCCTTGTTTTGTGTTGCACTTATCTTGTCTCTGTTTCCCCATTTTACCTGGTTGTCTTGTCTCTATTTCCCCATTCTACCTGGTCCTCTTGTCTCTGTTTTACCATGTTATCTGGCCCTCCGTCCCTCCCCCTAGTCCTCCGCCGCTCCACCTCCCTCCTGGTCTCTTTGTCTGTTTGGTTTTCCCTTGGGTTCGGGTGGAGCATCTGACAGCTGCTCCGTGGAGGAGGGGGTAATGTCACGCTGTCGAGTTTCTGTTTCCCTGGGTGTCCACTAGTGGGCTCACTTCCCCTTAGGCACTTCACCATAGGCACTAGAATTCCTCTAGTCTGGTCCTGTCTTCACAGTAATTGCACTCCAGTTAATTGCACCAGGTGCACCAGTCTTTCCCTGTTGTTTGTATGGAGTCCTTACCCTTCGTATGTCCAGTCTTCTCGCTCCCCGAGATTCTTCCTTCCTCATATTCTGAGTTCCCGTTCCTATTCCTTTCTTGTTTGTTTGTTTTTGTTTGGACTGCATTCTGGTTTTGACCCTGGCATGTCTGACAATGAATTTGGATTATCCCCAATAAAGCATACCTGCGATTGGATCTCTCATCTCCCTGTGTTTCACTGGTCGCGAATCGTTACAATTAATTTCTCTCCAAAACAAATCAGCTAAAGTTTAGGCTATAAATATGTGTAACTTTTTGTTTGTTTTATTTTGATATTGAACTGACTTCAATATAGCAAAATTACCAATCAAAGGCGTAGGGGACGGGGGGGACATGTCCCCTCCAATATTCGAGACAGTCACATTTGGATCATCCCTTATTCTGTCCCCTATTTTCTTAAAGAATAAACACTTATTTTCAACAAGAATAAACACTATTTTCTTAAAGAATAAAAGATAAACAATCACAAGTAGCCCTTACCCAGACAGCAACATAGTGTTGGCCCAGATCCGGCCCACATCTGGCCCGCATCTGGCCAGATGTGGGCCAGACCTGGGCCGAAACTGCTTGCTGTCTGGGATATTATCTATTTCTGAAGTTAATTGGCAACTCTAATGATGATGTAATTATCTTTTGACTCCCCAGACAGGGGCAACTTGCTCAACAAAACAAACTAAAAATTTAGTTATGCGAGCAAATAATGGACAAAAGTAAAAAAAAAAAAAAAAAAGAAAAGAAAAGTGGGCCGGTCCAATGGGTGAAACTCCAGTGCTGAAGATGAGTCCCACTCCTGCCCTGTTTGGGGGTCAAACACACTCGGGCACATTTCAAGATGCCTATAGTGTGAGAATACCCTTATATGACAGTGATCTTCTCTCCACAATTGTAAAAGATTATTACACATATGGACAAATATCGAAGAACAAATTGCTTATTTGAAATGACTTGGTCATGTTATTAATTAATAATCAAAATAATTGAAATATTAAGATATTCTTAATTTATATATAAATGAAATAGCTGAAGCAAACATTTAACTCACCATTGACAGTAAGACTGAAACTCTTGCTCACACTGTTGCTCTGTAGTTGATAGAGTCCAGTGTGTTCAGTTCTGGTGTTTGTGATGGTCAGAGATCCAGTTTGATGATCCACCTTCAGTCTGTCTCTGAATCTCTCATCAAGAACATCATCATATATAGTGATGCTGCCGGCCATTACATTGATTTTAGCTATTAAAGTGTTTTCAGCTCCAAATCTCCATAGAATCACATCATCATCCATCATTTCAGTAAAACCAGAGTTTAGAGTGACTGAATCTCCCTCCAGCACTGACACTGACTTCACTGCATCAGTATCACCAAACCCACCTGAAGAACAGAGACACAGATTTGATGTTTTACTTAAATAGACCAGATTCTGCACAGAACGAAACTCTTGAAAATCTTTAGAGTGGGGTGTCGCAACATACCGAAATTGACGATAAATGTGATATTCAAAGCAACAATTATCGACATTGTGTTAATTTAGTGTATGAACGATATATAGCAATATTTAAAATCAACTCTTACAATGTTAAGGAGATCTAACCAATCTAACCAGAGTTCACTTTATTGATGACGTTGGAAAAGGATGTTAGTGATGGTGATTATGAGCCTCCTTGTTAGTGCGTCCGCCTCCCATGCCAGACCCGGGTTCGAGTCCCACTCGGATCGAGTGTGAGGAGCGGTGGAGAGGACCCGGGAGAGAGGGGTTACATTGGTGCCGTGACCCAGTTGGGAGTGAGGTTTAGTGGGGTGAGTGTAAACGGAGGCCAGCGAGTAGTGCTGTGCAGGTAAACCTCACTCTCCGATCTCAATAGACACACTAGTGGCTGTAGCTATTTTACCCTCCTTGTTAGTCCGTCCGCCTCCCATGCCGGAGACCGGGGTTCGAGCCCCACTCGGACCGAGTGTGAGGAGCAGCGGAGGAGACCCGGGAGAGAGGAGTTACATATGCAAAAAAAAGCTCATTTTATTTGTTGTTCGTTAATTTTTAAATATAAAACTTGGTTAAGTGATTTATGTGTATGTACATTTTTAGCATCTCCAGCACATTATAACAATACCGTGATAATACTGATAACCGTGCTAATTTCGGTCACTATATTTGATAAGAAGTTTTTATACGTTACATCCCTACCGTAAATATAATAAATCATGCATACAAAATTATTTATTTACTTTATTCCTTATGTATCATTGCTTTGCTGCAACATAACTCAATTAATAAGTGTTTAGATTAGTGGTGGGCCGTTATCGGCGTTAACATGCTGCGTTAAAAAATAAAAAAAATATCGCCGTTAATCTATTCTCAAAGTTGGGTTGGGAGCTGGGTCTATACTACGCGAAAAAAAGAAAAACAGTAATAAACAAAGTAAAAAATAATTTGACTGATATCACCCCCGCCCCCCATAGTTTTCTATAGATATCACGATATATCAATATCGTGAATTCTTATGGCCACAATAACCATGATGTGAAAAATATAATATCATGACAGCCCTACTTTAGAGCCCTTTATTTATTTTAACGTGTGCCAAAAACATTATGTGTGTAAAACATCCACAGACATCAGTAACTACGCAACAAATTGTAGAATATAGCAGCGTCTGCCATCAGTCCCTCTTCAGATGAATCAATAATCATTTCATGCAATTGTTCACAAAGTGGTAAAGCCATTATTTATTTGATATAAAACAGATTCACTGTTATTGCACATGCCCTATTTTTTTCTCTTCGGGATTAAATTAGATTTTATATATATTTGATTTAAGCATCTTTTATATTGGAAATCATCTCTCTGATTAAAAAAGTACTTTATGGCTCTGTATTAAATTTCTGTAAATACAATCTATCAGAATAAAACTAAAGCAAGAAGTTAAAATAAATATGTTTATAACTTACCATCCAGGTGCCACAAGCAGAACAAAACAAACATGTGAACCATTTTCAGATAAGAGCACTGGAAGTATCTGAGCATGTAGCCTATATGACAGATTATGAACTCACACGACAGTGTTAAACTGCAAAATAGCTAGTGGGTGTGATTCATCCTCCAATAAAATCTTAACACCGCCCATTATCTTCACATGAACATGCTTGTCTTGCATGTACTGGTTATAAATAATCTGTTCTATATTATTTTTGCAACAATGAATTCCAAACATTTTATTATTTATTAAATATTTTGCTCTTAAAAGTGTAAAATGGTTTTAGGTTAAAATGTTTTCTCAGCATTCCACCAGCAGATCACTCTCACACAAACCATATGTTTGAAAATAGTAATGCAGAATCTGTTTTTATTTCTTCTTTCCCCTCAACATATCAAACCACAGCTCTGTATAGCTACAGCTGGTTTCACTTTGACTTACTTATCGAAGTAGATATTATTAGATAGGCTTATGTCACTAATGGAGATACTTGCTTTGTGTGTCTTGTTTGGTATAGGCAGGAATCATCAGGCGCTACTTTAAGAAATTGTCATGACTTAGGTCTGAGTTGATGTATTTTTGTCTTGTTGTCTGTGTGCCTAGTCTCAGAACACATGGGTTTTGTTTTGGCAGCTCATGTGCTCTATTGTCAGTGTTGTTTCTTCCCCCTCCGACTCGTTACCTTTAATTCTCTGTGTTCTGTCACACCTGTAGCCACTCTTTCCTCATTAGCTCTCCTCTATTTTAGTTCCTCTCTTTTTGTTTTTTGTCTGGAACTGTTCCCTCTCTTCCTGTCAGACTAGACTGGTTCTGCCTGCGGTCCTTGCATCGCTTTTCTGTTGGGACCCTTCAAGACTTCACTCCAGCTCCTCTCTGCACTCTATCCTCTCATTCAGGGAGTTTGGTGGGCCTTTGATGTTGCATCCCCAATGACGCTCTGGTTGATGTGACTTGACGTTGCATCACAGAAGACGCTTGGTCAGGTCCCCGCTGAGAGGTTTCTTTTGCACTGTGGAGTGATCATTCTTTTGTTTTTCCTGTTTGCCCAGTGAGGGCTAAATAAACTTTTTGTTACCTGCAACTGAATCCTGCATATCCCTTACAGAATGGTCTGACCACGATGGATTCAGCAGGTGCAGACCAAGTAAGAGTCGCAGTCAGCCAACAAGGCATTCTTCTGGGACAGCATTCCGGTCAGTTGACCACCACCTCAAGGGAGGTTGAGTGCCTCACAGCCCAAGTAGCAGACCTCAATGTCCAGATTCAGAAGCTCCAGCTTGAAGCCTTGGCCGGCAGATCGGCTACTACCTTTGGCCTTCCCCAGTCTCATGCTGAGCCTGAACCCCATGCCAATAGTCCGCCGCCATATGATGGGGACCCTAACTCCTGCAGAGCCTTTCTGTCCCAATGCTCTCTGGTCTTCGCCCTCCAGCCTCGGCGCTATATTACAGAGGAGTCCCAAGTTGCATTCATAATCACCCTCTTGAAAGGAAAGGCCCGGGACTGGGCAACAGCTGTGTGGGACGCCCATGCTCCATTCTGTGCCACTTTCCAGGACATCAGACCAGGGATGATTAAACTGTTTGACCGCTCTGCTCAGGGCGATGAGGCAGCTGGCCAGTTAGCGCTTTGAGCCAGGGCAGACGTTCAGTCACCGATTACTCCATCCAGTTCAGAACTCTGGCAGCCTCCTGTGACTGGAATGAGGCAGCTTTGTATGCAAGGTTTCGGGAAGGTTTGGATGACGACATCCAGGATGAGATCGTTACTCACGAGCTGCCTCAGAGTCTTGACACCCTTGTGGATATGGCCTCCGTGTGGAGGGGCGCCTTCAGCGTCGACATCAGCGGTGTGCTGCTCAGTCCTCCTGGATGCTGAAGGAGGGCACCCCTAGTAGTGCTTCCACCTCCTTGTCACCGTCAACAGACCCTGAGCCTATGCAAGTTGGGCGTCTTCGCCTTACCCCTAAAGAAAAGCAGGATCGTTTGATTCGAGGCCTGTGTCTGTACTGTGGGAAGCCAGGCCATCGAGCTATCCAGTGTCCTTTAAAAGCCAGAGCCCATCAGTAGTCCAGGGGATCCTGGTGGGTGCTCCTCCTTATATCGACTCCCCCATCTCTCGTACCCTGTTAAAGGTCTCTATTCAGCATAAGGACTCCTTTCATTCCTGTTCTGCACTGGTTGATTCTGGTGCCGGAGGCAACTTCCTGGATGCCTCTGTTG
The DNA here is from genome assembly GCF_003368295.1 of Carassius auratus. Classification (NCBI taxonomy): domain Eukaryota; kingdom Metazoa; phylum Chordata; class Actinopteri; order Cypriniformes; family Cyprinidae; genus Carassius; species Carassius auratus. The sequence continues at coordinate 24,956 of NW_020527808.1, forward strand.
CGGCACGGTGGGGTATTCCTACCATTCATCTCCTCTCCTCTCCTATTTCTGTCCGCTCCCTAAATGGTCTCCTCATCTCTTCCATCACCCATTCCACTACCTCTGCAAGTTTAACTGTATCCGGCAATCTCCGGCAATCACCGTGAGGTAATTGAGTTGTACCTCCTAGATTCCCCGGGTGATCCTGTTGTCCTTGGGCACACATGGCTGGTGCAGCACAACCCTCATCTGGATTGGTCTGGCAATTCTGTGTTCTCTTGGAGTCAGTCATGTCTTGCGTCTTGTCTTGGTTCTGCTTTGTCTCCTGGCTCTGTGTCTTATGCTTTTCAGGTTGAGAAGGGTGATCTTGCTGGGGTCCCGGAGGGGTACCGGGATCTTTGTCAGGTCTTCAGCAAGTCCCGGGCCACATCCCTGCCTCCTCATCAGCCTTATGACTGCGCCATCGATCTTCTCCAAGGCACTTCTCCACCCAAGGGTCGTTTGTATTTCCTGTCTGGTCCTGAGAGAGAGGCCATGGACAAGTATATTCAGGACTCCTTAAATGCCGGCCTCATCTGGCCCTCTTCCTCACCTGCTGGGGCTGGGTTCTTCTTTGTTAAGAAAAAGGATGGCTCCCTGCAACCCTGCATTGACTACCGTGGCCTCAATGACATCACTGTAAGAAACAGGTATACTCTGCATTTGATGTCGTCAGCCTTTGGGTTGTTACAGGGAGCCAAGGTCTTTACTAATCTAGACCTCCGTAATGCCTACCACTTGATCCATATACGTGAGGGGGATGAGTGGAAGACAGCATTTAACACCCCGACAGGACACTTTGAATACCGGGTCCTACCCTTTGGGCTTACAAATGCCCCAGCTGTCTTCCAGGCCCTGGTGAACAATGTGTTGAGAGACATGGTGAACATATTTGTCTTTGTGTACCTTAATGATATTCTTATCTTCTCTCCCTCATTGCAGGTCCACACTCAACATGTCTGTCAGGTGCTACAACGGCTGCTGGAGAACCAGCTGTACGTCAAGGCGGAGAAGTGCGTGTTCCATGTAAAGTCAGTTTCGTTCTTGGGGCATATTATCTCGACGGAGGGGATCAAGGCCGATCCCGCTAAGGTAAGGGCCGTGCCGAGTGGCCAACACCTGACTCACGGAAGGCATTGCAGCGGTTCTTGGGGTTCGCCAACTTCTATAGGCGATTCATCAGGAACTTTAGCCTTGTTGCTGCACCCTTAACTGCACTCACCTCACCTAAGGTATCGTTCATATGGAATGTACAAGCTCAGGAGGCCTTTGGTGCTCTCAAGTTCCGTTTCCTCTCTGCTCCTGCTCTTTGTCTCCCAGATCCGGAACGGCAATTCATTGTTGAGGTGGATGCTTCTGATGTCGGGGTAGGCGTGGTCCTGTCCCAGCAGTCCCCCAAGGATGGGAAGGTGCATCCTTGCGCCTTCTTTTCTCACCGTCTGAGGCGGACCGAGCGAAACTATGACATAGGTAACAGGGAGCTGCTGGCAGTCAGGCTGGCCTTGAGGGAGTGGCGCCACTGGTTGGAGGGCGCAGCGTTGCCCTTCTTGGTCTGGACGGATCACAAGAATTTAGAGTATATCCGTTCGGCCAAGATGTTGAATGCTCGCCAGGCCCGCTGGGCACTTTTTTTTCGGCAGTTTAATTTTTCCCTCTTGTATTGGCCAGGATCCAAGAATGTTAAATCTGATGCCCTTTCTCATTTGTTGGAGAATCCCGGGGAGGAGGTGAGTCCCAGTACCATTCTCTCCAGAGAGGTGGTGGTGGGGTCCCTTTCTTGGTATGTCGAGCGATGGGTAAGGGAGGCCGTACGGGAGGGGGAGGTCCCAAGGGGGTGTCCGGGGGTTCGGTTGCTTGTCTGTCATCCAGGGGTTCGGAGATCGCTGACTGCCATCCGTCAGTGATTTTAGTGGCCATCCATGGTCCAAGATGTCAGGAAGTTTGTGTTGGCTTGATCCGTTTGTGCTCAGAATAAGACTTCTAACCAGTCTCCTGTTGGTCTGTTACAGCCTCTACCCATTCCCTCTTGTCCATGGTCACATCTGGCCCTTGATTTCATCACTGGCCATCCCCCGTCGAGAGGTAACACCGTTATTCTGATGGTGGTGGACCGCTTCTCCAAGGTGGCCCATTTTATTCCCTTACCCAAACTCCCCTTCACCAAGGAGACTGCTTCCGGATCCATGGTCTTCCGGTTGATGTGGTCTCCGACAGAGGACCACAATTCGTCTCCCAGTTTTGGAGAGAGTTCTGTAGACAGATTGGGTCCTCTACGAGTCTGTCTTCAGGTTTCCACCCCCAGACCAATGGGCAGGCCGAGCGAGCCAACCAGGATCTCGAGCGTGGTCTCCGCTGTCTAGCATCACAGAGTCTGAGCTCCTGGAGTCAGCAGTTGTCGTGGGTTGAATATGCCCACAATTCCCTCCCGGTGGCATCTACGGGTATTTCTCCTTTTCAATGTTCTGTCGGTTATCAACCACCCCTTTTCCCTGCACAAGAACCCGAAGCCGCGGTCCCGTCTGCCTTGGCCTTTGTCCGTAGGTGTCGGCACACCTGGAGGAGGGCTGAGGAGGCCTTGGCCCGGGCTTCCAGATGGATCAAAATGGCGGCTGACCGTCACCGGACTCTGGCTCCCCAGTACGTTTGCGGTCAGAAGGTATGGCTTTCCACCAAGGACCTGCCTCTCCGGGTGCCTTCTTGTAAGCTGGCACCCAGGTTTATTGGGCCATGTCGCATCACCGAGGTTCTGAGTCCGGTGGCAGTACTGTCATGACTTAGGTCTGAGTTGCTGTATTTTTGTCTTGTTGTCTGTGTGCCTAGTCTCAGAACACATGGGTTTTGTTTTGGCAGCTCATGGGTTCTGCTGTCAGTGTTGTTTCTTCCCCCTCCCACACATTACCCTTAATTCTCTGTGTTCTGTCACACCTGTAGCCACTTTATCCTCATTAGCTCACCTCTATTTTAGTTCCTCTCATGCTCTGTCTTTTGTCAGACCGTTATAATTGTTTAATGCTTCGCTGGTGACCGTCTTGTACTGTTTGCCTAGTCCTGCCTTATGTTGTTTTAGGCTCCAAGTGATTTTTCTTTTTTGTCTGGAACTTATCCCTCTCTTCCTGTCAGACTAGACTGGTTCAGCCTCAGGTCCTTGCATCGCTTTTCTGTTGGGATCCTCCAAGACTTGACTCCAGCTCCTCTCTGCACTATATCCTCTCATTCAGGGAGTTTGGTGGGCCTTTGAAGTTGCGTCCCCAATGACGCTCTGGTTGATGTGACTTGACGTTGCGTCACAGAAGATATATAAGTTATATTAATTATATATATATATATAATGAATTATTAAAATAATTTAGATTAGCATTTTTGTGTTTTGTTTTTTTGTGTGTGTGTGTGTGTCTTGATGCAGTTTTGAGAAATATAGCATTGTGTTTAGTGTGAGTGAGACAAGTAAAGAGACATAAAAAAAGTAATGACACGTAATACGATTATAAATTTGTAACTAGAATTAAAAGTTAGTGAACTAACTTTGATGTTGGCTTGGCCATCTTGGCCATGGGGCAAAAGAGCCACAGTACTTGTGTGCCCAACATTCTTGAGTTGCCCTGCTGCAAAAAAATATAAAAAATAATACCATAAAAAACACCTGCAACAGTCTTTTTCCATGGTCCCTAGCTGTTTTCTTTTTTAATAAAAAGTCTAGGCTATCATAACAGCTACGACAGGGTTGTCTAGCTGAATGCTGAAATAAGTCATGCAAAAACCATAATCTCCTAAATACCATTCAATTTGATCTTATTTTAATAGTACTGACAACATATTCTAAGTTATCACACATTACTGAAAAATTAAAGAAGGGACACTATATATAGTATACTTCGGCGAGTCAAGAGCTAAACAAAAAGTCCTGCTTCATTACAAAATACTGTAACTTTTATAAACTTTATACTATCACCACAAAATTTTATTTAATATTTATTAAAAAATAAATATTTCATAAAACCGAAACTTAAATATATTATTTCTATAGGCTATACAAAACAGAAAAGAAAAAAGACTAAATAATAAGGCTGAATAAGCTGATCTAAAACATGTTAAATGGTGGTTGCCTGTCTATGAATGGTACACCCCTCTAAGCTCACAGAAGTGGTTTGACCCAAGTCCTCAGCAGCCAATGACACTGACCTGTTCAAACAGATTTTTAACGCGTACTTCACGTGTATTTCACGTATATTTAACGTGTATTTAACACGTGTAATACACGTTAAATACGCGCTGATTTTTCACGTGTAAACAACACGTATTTAATGCGTTAAATACGTGTTGTCTACGCGTGAAATACACGTATTTAACGTGTTGTTGACGCTTAAAATTCACGTGTATTTGACCCTCTTGGCCTCCAATACACATTAGATATAATGAAGGGAGACATGAAAAAAGGACATCGCGTTGTTTTGATATGGATTACTTTATCACAGAATATTTGTTCGGCAGCACTTGTTTAGTTTAAAGTAAACATGTCAAGCTTTCTATAGATATATCTCTCATATCTCTTCGTTGAGTATTCATGGAGTTACAGTTCATTTTAATGACGTGTTTGTACATGACGATCAGCGCAGACAAGGCTGCAGACAGCACACCTTGTTTGTTATCTTTATTTTATAAGTGCACAAAGTTTTGTTGTTATTATTTTTGTATCAAAAAAAAAAAGTAGACCCTTTACAGATTCGATTGATGCATTGCTCTTATCTGTCCGATTAAAACTGAAAGTGTAATTTAAGTAATTTTCGGGGTTATCAGGAGAAAATGACTCAAAACGCGTATATGCGTTAATCGACTCCAGAGTTAAAAGGCTGTCGTGACTTTTTTTCCTTCCAGTATTCATAAGCTGTATCGCGCTGTCAAATTATATTTCATTTTGCACACAAAAACAGCTAAAAAACACCTGAATTCTGCTCTTGTTGTGTTCTAATGGGTGGATTAGTGCATTCGCTGTGATATTTTTGGAAGCTCTTAAAAAATGCTGATGAAGCGCTCATTTCTCTCTCGTCTTTCTCTCTGTTCTTTGGCCAGAGACATAATTTATTAATGAGATCTGACCCGGTAATAATAACATATGTTGGTTTAGCTTGTCAGTGTGAATGAAACGTGTAGCCTATTTATTTGTCCGATCTCGCCCCGAAACGCGGCTGTCATGTGACTTTTTTTTTTTCTTCGCGATGTCAAATATTTCATTTTGCACACATACACGGCTCAAAAACCCCTGGATTTTGCTCTAGTTGTGTTCTAATGCGTGGATTGTGGGACTTCAAGTGTTCAGAGAAATACATCACGAGCTCGCGGACAGTTGGCTGCCGCGAATATATCATGTTATTACTTTAAACAGTTCAGAAACATCTGAATTTAGCTCTTGGTGTGTTCTAACGGGTAGATTGCGTGCAATTGCCGATATAATTTAATTTTAAAAGGTCTTAAATAAGAATAAATTCGCTCGTTGTGAGCTCCGTGTAGACAATGCCTGAGCTGACCATCCGTGATTCTTCTCTCGTCTGACTGGTCTCTGCCCAGAAATAAATTATTAATGAGCCCTAACCCCTGTAATAATCAGATATGTTGGTTTAGCTTGTCAGTTTGAAGGAAATTGTATTATTTACTTGTATTTTTAACCAGTTTAAAAGTGAAACGAAACCCAACTCCTCCCTTAATCTGGAGATCTGGGTATTGCAACTGTAGGGGCGCAATTTTTCTCAGACAATGTAAGTCTATGGGTAATATATTTTTACATAAAGTTTTTTTTTTTATTAATTTTTTTTTAAGTCTGATCAGTCTGAAAAGATATAGCACACACCACCGCTCTATCCCGCAGGTGTCTGCCAAGTTTGGGGCTTGTGGCTTTAAAGCCCTAGGAGGAGATACGTTTGGAATTTTTCTCAGAAAAATAAGAAGAAGAAGAAAAAGAAGAAGAAGAAGTTTAAATAGCATAACAGTATGTTGGCTTGTTGCCAAGCCAACATAATAACACTTGTTTGTATCACTTGCCTTCTTGATGTTTTCTGTAGATGCAAAATATCCTGACTGAAGCTACAATCAACAGAGATCCAGCAACAGCAGAAACCAGCACTATCAGAGAAACTGAATCTGGAAGATATGAAGCAGACTGTTCTGTAACAGCTAAAGAGAGAGAGAATAATGTAAGTGGTTGTGTCAGTCTGATCTATAAAAAAAAGAGAGACAACAGGTCAGTAAATGATCACTAATGTCAGCGCTGCTGTACCTGAACATGGTTGACAGAGTTGAGTGATGTTGAGATGTGTGGTCTGGTTTCTGATGGGATTGTTGATCACACAGCTGTAGCTGTTTTTCTCCTGATATTCCACCTCCAGAGGTAGAGAGAGACTGATGCTGAGATCAGACACACTGATGCTGGACAATAAACTGTTTCCTTTGTACCAGGAGAGAGTCACATGACCCACATTCACCACTGAACACAACAATGAACAATAAGATGATGATGATGATGATGATGATGAAGATGAACATTGTGAAGAGTTTCTGCTGATGACAGGAACAGGCAGACGAGCTATAAAAATGACACAAACTAAATGTGATCTAGATCAGGCAGTGTTTATTTGCAGCATCAGTCAGTCGATGATTTTCTTATTCCACTGACTTCACTGCATCTTTATCACTAAACACACCTGGAGAACAGAGACACAGATTTGATGTTTTACTTAAATATTCCACACAGAACATACACTCTGCTTACACACATAAAACAGGCACAGATATGTATGCAACAAATTACAGAAGCACTCTTCAGATCAATCAGTAAACATTTCAATGTCATTGTTTATAATGTGGCAAAATCATGAATTATTTGAAATAAAACAGATTTGCTGTTATTGCACCTGCCCTATGTTTCACAATATGTTGTCTTGGAATTATTGTAACATTTTATTTAGGAAGTTCTCTGATCAAATATGACTCTGAAGCTCTGTAAATACAATCTATTAAATTCAACTTAAGCAGGAAGTGATGTCATAACATGAATAGCATTACAACTTAGAAAGCAGATGAAACAAGCAGAACAAAACAAACATGAGAACCATTTTCAGATAACAGCACAAGTGTGTGAACATGTGTCAGATTGTGAACTCAGGACAGTGTTAAACTGCGTGATGCATGTGATAAATCCACCAATCATATTTGAGCACCACCCACCCACTACACATGCACATTTGTGGGTTGTTCAAATTCACTACCCTAAATATTCAATTTTATATTATTTTGCAACGATGAATTTCAGATATTTTATTGTTTAATAAATATTTTGCTTTGAAAGTGTAAAATGGTTTTGTGAGGTTTACTAAGGTGTGTTTTCTCCTGGTTCTATCAGCAGATCACACACACACACACACACACACACCCTCACCTAGCAACAGATCAAACCACATCTTGTGAGTTCATTAGAAGTTTCACTTTTACTCACAGATCACAGAGGAATCTAGAATTAGATGCATCACATCACTCATGAGATTCTTGCTTTGTGTTTCTGTTTTGTGTAAAGTCAAGTCAAGAATCATCAGGAGCTATTTTATGAAATAACAGTCATCCACTCAAGAACATAAAACAAGGCAATAATGTTGCTTCTATTTGGATCCCAGCACATTCAGGCATTATAGGAAATTAATATAAAATATTAGAATTATAAAATAGCCAATTAAGATTATTGGAAAGTATAAAGAATTATAATGATCAAAACAACAACATTTAAAACAATAAGCACTCAATAGGGAAACATTCAAATGGATTGTGTGGACATTGGAGCACAGAACATATGCTTGATATTTGCAGGAAATATGAAATTGAGATGAAGGATATAATAACTTTCAAACATTAATATGACGGAAAGAATATAGGACTTACAGAACGTGGAGTAAAGAAGAATGAAATGTGGGAGTAAACAAGGAAGGAAATACTTGATGTGCTTTGTAATAAATTTAAGATTAAAGATGAGAATATGACATGTACTTATTGTAAAGTATTACTAAGTATTTGTACGTTTATGTTTGTGTATTAGTCATGTGATTGTAGAAGAAGCTTGGAATGGAAGTTGAAGGTTGGAGAAAGTGCCTTCGTACCTTGTTATGTCTCTCATTAATTTTGTTAAAATGCATGAGTTCTTTTTTTCTTGCTTAATTGTTTGTATTCAAGTGAAAGGTTAATAATATATATATGGGTGTGGATGATTTTAGTCAGTATTGATCATCAGTGCAAGCATGCATTTCATTGCCTCTTTTTTTTATTTCTATTTTTTTTTCTCAATTCAGGCTCATCTGAATCCACGGTTTATTCTTATGGCATCTGTTCAAAATATAGGCTAATTCATAAATGTTTATCAGTTTGATAGGTAATAATCAGTTTTCAGTTCAGTTCTACAGTGATTTAGAGGAGATGGGTCGGGCACCAGTTTGGGGTAGTGAACGGTAGACTGGATGCCGGAGTACTGGCGTGATGGTGGCTTTATCCAGGTGAGTTATTGCTGGGTGCAGTAATTCACCTGGAACTTGCGAAGGTTCTCCTGTCCATGGGAACAGTGGAGGCTGATAGCCGAGCATGCACTGGAAGGGTATAAGGTCAGTGGTGCCGATGATGAGGGGAAGCTATCCTAATTTCATTGTATACTGTATGTGTATGATGACAATAAAATGCATTCATTCATTTAAAATATTACATTATTTAATTACAAGTAATGTTTAAAATATAGAAATACATTATAAAAATGTAAATATTTGCAACTCAGATGGAGGTTGAATGCCGTGTTGGTGAAAGTTACTTTTAAAAGTAACGTGTTACAATATTGTGTTACTCCATAAAAAGTAACTAATTGTGTTACTTAGGTACTTTTATGGAAAGGCCCTCTCATGACAAAAGTGAAATGAATAAGCCTAAGACATTTTCCTCTACACTTCACTCCCAGTTTCTGACAGGAGAGCTGTCAGTCAACAAATAAAAAAAATAAAATAAATAAACTTAGGCTACTTATTTCAAAAAGTGACATTTTGTTGTAAATTTACAAGTAATATTTTATTTTAGTTACTAGAAAAAGGTAATCTGATTATGTAATGTATGTTGAATGTTTTTCTGGAGTAAAGCTTCTGTGAAGGGACTTTTTGATTGAACCACTAGGTGGCAGTATTTACTTTAGTGGCTATTGAAATTATTATTATTATTTTCTTTCTACTACATTTCTATTTATAAACAAACTACTGCTTGTAGTATTCTTGCTGAAATAATACAACAAATGCTTGTGATTATTAAGAAGATGAAATGACCTGCATAGACTCAATTCAGTTCACTGATGTAATTGAATACGGTAAATGGTCCCATCACAATGAGGACACAAACATGTTTACGAAAAACCAAACAAACAAAAAAGACAGCTTTATGTCTAATCAGACGTTTGGGATAAATTGGCACCTCATAGATATAGGTGTCAATAACTCTGAAACAAAATGAGATGTTTTGACAACATTTTGCACATGAATTGTATTTGTGTTTATTTAATTATAATTAATTGAGATATTATGCAAGAAGGCTAAATAGGAGATATAATAAAAAAAAAAAAAAAAAAAAAAAAAAAAAAAACATTATTTTTGCCATTATAAACATTATGTTAAGAATTGTTAACATCCAGTGAGATTTTTGTATGAACAAAGAGTGAGACAACATCTGATCTAACCATCATCCAGTCAGTTTGGGATTACATGAAGAGACACAGATCAGGTATGTCATGGAATTTAACACCACAGCAGTAAGAAAGTCAATTGTATGATATCTGAGGTAATAAATCTCTGTGGTGGAGCAATATACAGCCTCAGTTTTTGTATGTATGTGTATGTATGTATTCATAGGTGCAAATCCCGGGTGGACAAGACACCCCTAACTGAGGGTTGTCCCATGTAAAATATAATTAAAAACCACACTGTGTATTGTAAAAATAAATAAATAAATAAATAAATCAAACATCTCTAAGCCACCATCAACTCATCATAATCATCAGTTATGCCTACAGACCAACTAATTATTCAGCCTGAATTTAAAGCTTATTGTCATTATAATAACACCTGTTTAATTAAAAATATAGGTCTACATATGATTTATAGATGTATTTCAGTTAAGTAGGTGCTTTTATAGAGAAGTGTTTGCAGTGCTGCAGCATACAGTTAAAGCAGTGAAAAATTTAATTCTGCAAAGCAACATAAAACACATTATGAAAATAAGAAACTATATTGACAAAGAAAGATGAAATGAATGGCAGCATTGAGAATAGAAGGAAATATAACTAAAAAACTACTCATCGTTTTATCCACTAGATGGCATCAACGTATGCAATATTGAAATATTTTGGCTACAAACCTTTTTTATGATCAAAGAGAGCAAAGCACTTCAAATCACTGAACAGTACATTGTCTTTTGAATGTAATTATGTTTCTTCTCCTCGAAAAGTGTTTTTTCCTTTTAAAATCCTTTATATTTCACCTATACCTCTATCTATCTATCTATCTATCTATCTATCTATCTATCTATCTATCTATCTATCTATCTATCTATCTATCTATCTATCTATATAGGTATATAGTATAGGTATATATATTTTTTTAATTATTATTATTTCTGGAAACTGCTGTTCACTCGTCTCTCTTCAAGATGCAGCATATTGGTTTTGTAATATCGAATTCACCTCGAATAGTGTGTTTTTTGTTTGTTTGTTTTTTTCAAAATAAAATGTAAAATCCTTTTATACTTATATATCATATATAAGACCATTTTGAAGGCTCAGGAAACCTTTGCAGGTGTTTTGAGTTGATTAGCTGATTGGTGTGTCACCATAATCTAATTTGTTGAGATTGTGAATTGGTGGGTTTTTGTTAAATGTGAGTCAAAATCATCACAACTACTTCAGTCTGTGTGCATTGAATTTATTTAATAGACGAGTTTCACAATTTGCGTTGAATTAATGAAATAAATGAACTGTGTCTGTGTGTGTGTGTGTGTTCTTGTTTTTGTGACATATCAGGACACAACTCTGTATAATGACATGGGTATGACACAGGTATTACAAGGAGAGGGTGACTTATGAGGACATAGCCCATGTCGCCATTTTTCAAAACGCTTATAAATCATAAAGAATTAGTTTTTTTTGAGAGAGTAAATGTCACAGGGTAAGCCTGTGACTATGCATGGACTATACACACACACACATGCACGTTACGCACATACACCGGCGTCATGTGTTACAGTCTGTTAGCCAACATAGATTAATGTATGGACCTGTGTAACATTCGATGTCACTGTGTGTTTTAAACTTGCTGTATGATGTCCTTAAATGAGGTCAAATGAGAACTAGTACCATAACACAAGTGCATATGATGATAGCATAATAGAATTGTTTTTTTTTCTCATATACAGAAATAAATCACCACCACAAGTATTTGATTCACATAGTTTATTGAATACAGTGTAAGAGAGATTCAGATTGTGTTTACCACATTACATTTGTCCATTTCATTTCCAAGAGTCATTTGCCAAACCTGTTCAGTTAGACATCCGGTCTATTTATGGGTCTTTGTGTCTGCCATCTTGTTTGTGTGAGTGATGTCACCGGACAGTCCATTCTCATAGCTGTAAGAGAGAAAAGTTTCTCAAGTTATTTGTTTCCTTTGAATATGTATGTTATGTTTATGTGCATAGGATTTCTTGCATGTATGTTTATTTGTATTTTATTGTTTTTGTTATTTTTATTATGTATTCTTGTGAAGTATGTGAAACGTGATACCTTTCATATGGTATGTTCCAGAGTAGGAGGAGTTGGGCCTATAAAATGGCTCTAGAAAGTTCGTAGGATAGTTCAGAGATAGGAGGCGAGGAGAGGTCTGGGCCGACCATGAACAAATCTGAATCTGAATCTGAATCTGAATCTGAATCTGAATCTGAATCTGAATCTGAATCCGAGTCTGAGTCTGAGTTTGTGACTGGAGACTCTGAGACACTGTGAGAGAGTCTCTGGGAAAGTGCTGCTTATGTAGTGCAGTTGCACATACAGGTCAGATTATGTTTTATTGATATAGATTGCTTTGACCTTATGTTTGGTGCAGTTTATATTCTGTTGCATCTAAGGTTTTTGTTGTTGTTGTTGTTGTTTTGCTTACTGAGTGACTGTTATCGTGCACCGTAATAAAAGCACTGTTAACCATGACCAACTGTTTCCTCTGTCAATTGGAGCCTCCAACCGCTCAAGGCGTTCGTAACAGTAAAATTGCACATAGTTTCCTGTGAGGGTTAGGTTTAGGTGTAGGGTTGGTGTAGGGCCATAGAATATACAGTATATACAGTAGGGATGTCCCGGTACTAGTAGCTACCGGTACCGAACGGTTCCTGGACAAATTCCAAATGGAAGTGATCATCCCTATCCCCTTGGATCGGGGACTTTGGAGTGAGTAGGGCATGTGCGTGCCGTTAACTAGTCGTTAGGAAAGCACTTTGCTAAAGGAGCGACATAATTTCCTCGTTATCTTCAGCTGAGATGTTCCCGTGACAGCGCAGCATGTGTCCGTCAGCAGATGTCGCTGTTTTACTGTGTTTTTTTTACATGTGTTTTTATATATATATAAAGCGACATAGACCAAACATGTCCTAAATAACAGATTCCTAAATAAAAACTTAATAAAAAAAATAATAAAAATCTGACTTTTTTTCAGTGTTTATCACAATATTGTAAACAAATAAAATACAAAATATGCAATATTTTACACATGTTTTACAATTCAGAGAGTTTTCTGTCAAATGAGACCATTTGTATCAATTTATTCCAAAGTATGCGAGTAGGGCTCTCTTTTAAATTCTGGTATGCCTAATTCTGTAAAAAAATTCAAAATATGCTGCAGAGCTGAAGAGGAGGGTGAGGTGGTGTATGCAGGTGTCACTATCAGCTCTTCTCTTAATGATCTTCCGATGTTACAGTAATGCTAAGTTTTCAAAATGTTCATTGTGAAGGACTGCACAATGAAATAAGGCAATTTATAAATTTTCTAATTTTATTTTTTCTGTGAGAAAATGATTGTATGTTATGAACACATGTATTGGTGATTAGAGCTTCCAGTGCAGAAATAAAAATGTCGGTCTTCTGCTGGAACTTGACTCATGTACTGCCATTTTCTGGAGCCAGTTATTATACTTTATAAAGTTTTAAATATAGATGTTTTTGGATGGATGTACCTTTTGGGGCTTTAAAATTTTCAGCCCCATTCACTACAACTGTATAGATTGGGAGAGCCAGGATATTATTTAATATAACTCCATTTGTGTTCATCTGAAAGTCATATACACATAGTAGTGAGTAAATTAAGGGATAATTTTTATTTTGGGGTAAAATATACTATTAATTGTTCATGTGGGAGATTGCTTGAGGGGAAAAGTTGTTCTTGTGTCTGGCAGTTCTGCTGATCGGTGCTCTGTAGCACCAGTCACAGGGCAACAGATCAAAGAGGAAGTGACCAGGATGTGAGGGGTTTTTCCCCTCTTTTTGCACTCTGGAGGTGTAAAGATCTACTTATGCTGGTGATACACGGGGGAACCTTTTTTGAGCAATGTTGCTTGGGAATGGTAAGAATGGTTAACAAATTTCTATCTAGATAATTTAGGTTGTTCGTGGGCCCTGTGTCTCACCTGGTTTCCCGTTGACACCAAAATTGCTGAAAAAGTTGCCCAATGTATCATTAGCATCAGGATGGCTAGCGGAACCGACTTCAGGTTTCTTAGAGATGGAAGAGCCCAGGAACCTGAATAGCCACTTTTCCATAGTCAGGTTAGTGTGAGCCAGGACTAACAAGGAGTTAAACGAGGCCAATACCCTCGAGTCTCGAGCTGCAGGACCAAAATCAAGCTGTGTTCACTGTCAAGCCAGTAGCCTTGTTGGATTTTATTTACATCTCATTTTACAATGTTGCTTTCTATAAAAATCAGATCACACAAGGCCCAGGTGTGTTTTTGTCATTAATTAAATTCAGTGAATGCAAGCAACACTCAGTTCAGCTCAGTTTGTGAGTCAGACTGAAACCTGCTGTGGTCTGCTTTCTTAAGATCTGGAAAGAAACGTGGTTTGATCTGATGGTCACAGACATCTTTTACAGGAGAGCGTGCCTGTTACTGGACGTCTAAGTTTGATGTGCACTGGGGAGAGTGTGAGGTGTGAATTCTCTCTTTCTGTGAGTTTGCATGTGGTTGAAGGTTGTTGTTTTTTTCCATTCCATACAGCTCACAAACAACTTTACTATGCCTCAGTTTATGTTAGGGGGGTTGGAGCTGCTAGTATAACTAAACTCTGACCCCCTGGGCACAGCTGTTAGAAAAACAATCAGATTGAATCAAATAATGATCAAAATGATTCATATTAATATTAAATCAATATTAAACAAGGATTTGATCGTCCTGTAAGTGTAACAGCAGCAGTTACCAGGCCTTTGGCATCTTTGCAGGCATTCGTATCTTACTTCTTTGCAAACTATATTTGAAGTAACAGAACCATGGTTAATTTGATAAAAGGAAAGGAAAAGAAAGGAAGTGATGTGCATCCGAGTGTGGTGACCCATAGTTGGAATTCGTGCTCTGTATTTAACCCATCCAAGTGCATGTGTGTCCACACACACAAACACACAAACACACACACACACACACACACACACACACACACACACACACACCGTGAACAGTCATATTACTGTGGCGCACAGGAAGCAGTTTGGGGTTCTGTGTCTTGCTCAAGGGTCTCACCTCAGTCGTGGTTTTAAGGGTGGAAGAGAGCTGCACATTTCCTCCTCCCACCGACAATCCCTGCTGAACCTGAGACACAAACCTGCAACCTTTGAGTTAAAAGTCTGACTCTCTAACCCAGAGGGGTCAGTTTCTGGAGGGCCAGAGCCATGCAGAGTTTAGATTCGACCCTAATTAAACACACCTGACCCAACTAATCAAGTCCTTCAGGCTTAAAGCTGCAGTAGGTAACTTTTGTAAATATATATATTTTTTTACATATTTGTTAAACCTGTCATTATGTCCTGACAGTAGAATATTAGACAGATAATCTGTGACAAAATCAAGCTCCTCTGGCTCCTCCTAGTGGTCCTATTGCCATTTGCTGAAATACATCCGCTCCTGGTAAGAAACAACCAATCAGAGCTGTGGTCCGCAACTTTGTTTGTGCTCAAAATGTAGAAAAATGTATATAATAAGCGAGTACACCATGAATTCATTTTCCAAACCGTGTTTTTGGCTTGTCCTGAATCACTAGGGTGCACCTATAATAAGTGTTTATATTCGGACTATTTTAGATTGCTTCGGGGGTACCGCGGCGGAGTAACCCAGTACCTTTGTGATTCTTCATAGACATAAACAGAGAGAAGTAGATCCGGCTACAATGTTCTTCCGCAAGACGCAAACAGTTCGGTTTATTAACCGCTAGAGCGTCAAAAGTTACCTACAGCAGCTTTAAGTGAAAGCTACACGGTCTGTTTAAAAAACTCTGCAGAGCTCCAGCTCTCCAGGAACTGAGTTTGACACCTATGCTCTAATCATTAGGCCACGGCTGGTTACCATTACTACAAGAACTATGATTTTTTGTTTTATTCATAGTAAAACAATGGCTAATTCCCGTCGAATTATTATACATTATTATTATTATTATTATTAATAATAATAATTACTGGGATGATACGACTAGAAATCATGTTTATAATAGGTTTAATGTTTTGTCACAGTATGGTAAGGGGTGTAACATTTCCATCACAAGCTTGAGGTATTCGGCCAATCACAACGCACTGGATAGCTATCCAATCACAGCACACCTCGCCTTTCAGACCAATGAGCTTTGTAAAAATCAACGAGTTTCAGAAGTTAGGGGCATAGATTAAGATCAATAATGTACAGTATATGGAAAATAATGTTTTTTGAACCTTACCCAGCATAAACACATTTCATTACACCAAATAAACAAAATAATGTTCTTTTTAGCAGCATCATATGACCACTTTAACAAATACATTTTTATAAGCCATTCTCTTGGTACATTACAGGTATTTTATTTTTATTTTTTGTCACATTGTAACAGTTTATTTTTGTGATTAATGTAAAAGTTGTATACATTATTCATCGTTGTAGTGTAATTTATTTGTAAATGAGCCTGAGTACTTTCTTTACATTTTTATGTTTTTGTTTTGCATATTCACATTTGTGATTATGTAATTATGTACATTGTTTTCTTTTCACAGAACATTCTTCTATATTTTTTATATATATATGTGTGTGTGTGTGTACATGTGTACATGTGTGTGTGTGTGTGTGTGTGTGTGTGTGTATATATACATATATATATATAAAGAAAGAGAAACACCATGGTCTGGAGTTTTTTTTTTTTTTTTTGCCTGAACTATCCTTTAAGTAAAAATGATTACTGTATCTTGCATACTCTAATATACGTAAGGTATTGAGAGTAAAGGTACAGGTATACAGTACTGATAAAAAAAATAAATAAATAACAAATTAGTCTGGATAGTTTTACATTAATGTTGTTTCTGCACTGCTGTGTATGTTGCATTTTACTTCTGAATATGTTCAAGGTTATTAAAGTGTCCTACTTCATATGCTGTGGGGTAGTTTAATCTACAACAATGCATCATATTGCAAAATATCATATTTTTGTGTTGCTCTCTGTGAGAAAAAAAGAAAAGAAAACTTAGTACTATATTATATATAGTATATAGTGTAGGCTGATCAAGAACAAATTATTGACATACTGAACTTCTTATATATTCTGCAATCAAACTTATGAATAGGCACCGCTGCTACTGCAGCCTGCGGGTGTTGTTACAGTTTTATTTACAATGAATTAAGAATTATTTTCTTTCTTAAATTAGTTAATGCTGTAGAGAAACAAACAAACAAACAAAAAAAAAAAACTTACTTCACAAAAATCAAATACTTGAAAACTTGCTGATAATTTCATGTTTCTAGATGGTTCCAGAAATTACTAGTGATGAAGTGTCACACCTGTCTCATATTTACAAGTTCACACAGTGTATAAAATACAGTTGGAAAATGGTAAACAGTGAACAGAGTTTTCATATAGTTTTATACATACATATATATATATATATATATATATATATATATCATTTAGTTAACTGTACAATTGTCCTTTACATTTTGTTATACAATAATACTAATCATATAAAATCAGGATAATATATATCCGAAAAACATTATTTCATACACCAAAAATATGTATAAAAGTCCGCTAGGATTAGGATGAACATAAACAAGACAATAGACTCCACTTTCTTTGGTTTATTTGTTTTGTTCAGTAACAGCATTAATGAAAGCTATATGTTTGGCTCAAAACAGCAAATACAAATGATTTCAGCAAAAGTTTCTCTAATGAAATAAAGAACCATGAAAACTCTAAAAAGTCACACAACACTGATTAATCATCAGCAGACTATCAGAGTTAACAATTTCCCAGTCACATCTGGTCAAAGACACATCTGGGCAGATTCACTTCAGATAATACAAAATACAAACAGATATAAGATAAATGCAGAAATGTAATATACTGTAGCAATAACATTTTTAAGCAAATAGGAAAATAAAACAATGCTAAAATAAAATAAATGTAAGATAATTCCTGCAATAAATTGTCACATCAGAGTTTTAACAGAGATTGAACGGACGATGTGACACTGGACAGATGTTGAATTAAACACTTCATCTTCTGAAAGTGAAGAGAATGTTACAGTGTCACAGAGAGACTCTGATCTGTCCTTAAGATGAAACATGTGACATACTTTATACAGATTAAACATATGGCATACGTTATATACACATGAAAAAAAAAATAATCCCATTAGTCAGAGAAATAATGAATTAGTACACACACATTCTTAGTCTATACATGACATTTTTCCTTCAGATTTTATGGCTAATAATTGCTGAAATAGTAAGTGGTTACATTACATTACATTTATTCATTTAGCAGATGCTTTTATCCAAAAACGACTTACAGATGAAGACAGTGGAAGAAATCAAAACAACAAAAAGAGCAATGATATATAAGAGCTATAACAAGTCTCAGTTAGGTTAACACAGTACACCTAGCAAGATTTAGATTTATAGAATAGAATTAGAATAGTGAGTGCTAAAGTTAGAGGGTCAAATAAAGGTATTAAGCCGATTCTTGAAGATGGCTAAGGACTCAGCTGTCCGGATTGAGTTGGGGAGGTCATTCCACCAAGAGGGAACATTTAATTTAAAAGTCCGTAAAAGTGACTTTGTGCTTCTTCTCTTGCAGAACATAAGCTTCTAGAGGGCACATACGTCTGAAGTAACAAATTTAGTTAAATGGGTGCAGAGGCAGTGGTAGTTTTGTAGGCAAACATCAATGCCTTGAATTTTTTGCGAGCAGCTATTGGAAGCCAGTGCAAATTGATAAACAGAGGTGTGACGTGTATTCTTTTTGGCTCATTAAAAATTAAGCTTGCTGCCGTGTTCTGGATTAATTGTAAAGGTTTGATAGAATTGGCTGGAAGACCTGCTAAGAGGGCATTGCAATAGTCCAGCCTGGACAGAACAAGAGCTTGAACAAGGAGTTGTGCAGCATGATCCGAAAGAAAGGGTCTGATGTTAATCTAGTGGTTAATCTAGTATGAATCATATGCATTGAGTAACAGGTAGCTGGGTAATTTCTACAATAAGGACGCAGGTGTGGTGTCAGGCGTCTGAGGGACTTTCAATAAACACTAATGCAAGGAATTTGTGTCCAAAACAAACAAGGGATCTTTTTGCACATTTTTGATTATAGAGGAGTGACACGCTAAAAGGATGATGACAGCCGACTCCGCCCACTTTGAACTTCAAAAACGCTCTTCGGAAACCTATGAGTACACCAGATCCCTTAATTGTTTTAGACACTTTATTCCCTGTTTTGGACACTTTATGTCGTTTGATACCCTCTGTCAGATACTAGTTTGATTCACACAGCTTAGATTGTGTGATTGTAGACTATGAGCAACAGAAATATTATGAGATGTTTTACCACAGCAGTATCTGTTTTATTGAGGTGCACAATACATATTGGCCAATAATGAATGTGCATATCTTCAGTAAAACCAGCTCTCTAATCAGCTGTAGTAAACACAGCTCTTTGTGAAATCACACACCTTATTGAATTAAAACAGCACACACAGTGGTTAAAGAGATACTGCTGTGGTAAAACATAATATTTATGTTAAAACATAAAATTTATGTTTCTATCGGATGCTCACAGTCTACAATCACACAAAATCTAAACTGTGTGAATCAAACTAGTATTGTAAATAGGTTGACAGGTATGAAGAGTAACATCATAACACAAATACAATTAATCATTTTACATGAGAGTTTAACAGCTCAACAGACATGGGTTCATTTCTCATTTTCAGCGGGGAATTATGAAGAGTCATATCCGTTCTCTTTAGTTCCTGCGGAAAGTAAAAGAAAACACAGAGGCAATGACAGAAATTAAAAATTAGATGATTATAGGACAAGTACAGTTTTTAGGTTTCAAGTTTGTGGTGTCAAAACTTTCTACAAATATATAAATTGTCTTGTTTAAGCAATTGATCTCTGTTCTCACAAAATAACATGACATTTCTAATTTATGATGATAATAATAATAATAATAATAATAATAATAATAATAATAAGTTATCTCCCTACTGAATAACGAGGAGTTTATGTCACTATATAGTGTCTCTATACTAACGAGGAGTTAACAAGGAGTTTTAAAGCAATATTATATCTGGGTCTCTGCTTCTCAAGCTTCATTGACTTTATTGCCAATCTGAATCAACCGAGTCGCGAACATGCTCCGAAGTGCCGAACTGAATCAACCGAGTCGTGAACAGGCTCCAAAGTGCCGATCTGAATCAACCGAGTCGCGAACATGCTTCGAAGTGCCGAACTGAATCAACCGAGTCGCGAACAGGCTCCAAAGTGCCACTCCGAAGTGCCGATCTGAATCAACCGAGTCGCGAACAGGCTCCGAAGTGCCGATCTGAATCAACCGAGTCGCGAACAGGCTCCGAAGTCCCGATCTGAATCAACCGAGTCGCGAACATGCTTCGAAGTGCAAATCTGAATCAACCGAGTCGCGGACATGCTCCGAAGTGCCGAACTGAATCAACCGAGTCGCGAACAGGCTCCAAAGTGCCACTCCGAAGTGCCGATCTGAATCAACCGAGTCGCGAACAAGCTCCGAAGTGCCGATCTGAATCAACCGAGTCGCGAACATGCTCCGAAGTCCCGATCTGAATCAACCGAGTCGCGAACATGCTCCAAAGTGCCGATCTGAATCAACCGAGTCGCGAACATGCTCCGAAGTCCCGATCTGAATCAACCGAGTCGCGAACAGGCTCCGAAGTGCCGATCTGAATCAACTATGTAAAAAAACAGAATACCATTCTTACCAAATTCATTCAAAACGTTATTAAAGGCGCAATATGTAATTTTTCTGCTTTAAAAATAGCAGAAATCACTATATCTATGTTATATATATTTTTTAGTTGTGTACTTACATCATCCCGACAGTTTCCACAAACTTTCAAATCCGGAGAAAATTATAGTTTAATTCGAAGACACGGCACGTTTCTTTATTTCCGTTTTGTCGCCCGTCTATGACGTCATATAAACTTTGACCCCCTCTAGTTTATCTAACTTCCTGCGGAACCGCCAAATACAAAGGTGGACAGAAGCAAAGACGAGACGAAGAAGAAAAAGTAGTAGCTAGCCTTGATCGAGACTATTATATTTTATATTTATTTTCGTATTTAAACCTCAATCAATAACTTACTTATGGATCATGATTATGCTTTGCCTGCACGTTCTGTGAAGCGCAAACGCACGGGTGAAATAAATGACCCGAGATGGTTTTGGGACAAGAGAAGCAACAAGACACGGGTAAATATTGGAGTTGCATTTCCAAGATAGAGAGAGCTTCGTGACAAGCTGAAACTACAGAGAGGTGTCGAACTCGCTTGCATTCTGATAAACAGGTATGCATCCATTCAGCTAACTGTATATATCCGTATATTTTGTGAAACGATGATGTCTTGTGTAAAACGCAGACGGACTAACTCTCCTGTAAATCTACATTTGTTCTATATCTAGCTGAATAAAGTAGCTTCAAATGCAGTTCTCTAACTTGTTCGATATCATAGTATAACGTAATTATAATTATTAACGAAAGGCGGCCATGTTTTTTAACATATATTACTACTAGCTAGATGGAATATTGATTTGATAGGGGTCTCATAATTCATATAGACGGTTTCATCGGGCGCACGGTCGTGTATATCAGTCTGGCTGCGGTGCCTTCTACAAACGCAGTTAAAGGCAAGGTGATGAGTAGACTGAAGTTGTGCTCGGGTGGATGTGCTGCAGGATGTGTTTCCCATACATTTATTTATTTTTTGAGACTCGCCACAATTTTAAAACTGATCTTTTTTGAAAAAGACTTCATTGAGTAACGTTGCTTACCGCACGTTTAATAATAATAATAATTCCTTACATTTATGTTTAAATATCAAAACGAGGCACAGGTGTTTTTATATCGCTGTATTTCTGAAGGAAGACTTGCATGTTATATGCCTGATAGCAGCGTGTGAGCGTACCAGCTCTGCTTCGTTTACAGCTGTTACTGGGGAAACCTCTATTTCTCGCGCTTTATGTCTGTGCTTTAAAACATCTCCTGTTGGCAAATAATGAATTTGCATTTTCATTAAGTCCGCCTGATCCATGCAGCAAACATTTTGTTTGTTATCAAAAAATATCTACTCTAGAGGGACTTGGCTGTTGTTATTGATTCTATTTGGAAGTCTACCGGAAGTTAAGTTAGGTCCACAAAAGCGCTCATGCGCAGTAACGTTTGTTTATGTTGTTGCCGTTGAAACCGTCTATATCTCTCCGTTCGAAAAGACATGATTGTCAAAATACTAAGTTAGAATGAGTGAGGAATGATAGGGAGTGACATGGCGCGTGTTCCAATGAACAACAACTCCCATGAGCCTTACGCTCTTTCCCGACGTCATCAAAGTACGTCTTATGTTATTATTTTGATTGAGTGACCCCTGGTGGCCAAAAATTCCATACTACGCGTTTAATCATAATTCGTTTTTAAACACTGACAGGAACTTTCAGAGCTGATTTCAAAGTTACTGCGTTTATAAAACAACTCTATGAAAGACTCAGATCACGTATCTAAAAATAAATCGCTATAGTAAAAGAGAAATAATAAGAGGAGTGAAGTTTCCTACCGTTCTGCTGTGTTTGGTCCTCGCGGCGCGTCTCCACCCCGCACAGGCGCATTTACAGCGCTAAATTAATCATCTTTGCTAATTATTATACATTTACTTCATTGTCAGCTTCAGGTACTTCATTTATTATTGTTCAATGACTGTTTGAAACAAAAAAGGGTTGTATTTCAGTAATAATTCAAAATTATCAAAACAAAATATATAAAATAATGATTTCTATTTTAATATCCTTTAAAATATATTTTATTTCTATGATGTGCAGCTGTATTTTCAGCATCATTCCTCCAGTCTTCAGTGTCACATGATCTTTAGAAATCATGAAAATATGATTATTTATTATTAGAACTATTAATAGTTGTGCTACCAAATATTATTTTGGAATCTGCGACACTTTTTTCGGGATTCTTCGATGTATAATTTTTTTAAAGAACTGAATCAACCGAGTCGCGAATAATAAGAGGACTGAAGTTTCCTACCGTTCTGCTGTGTTTGGTCCTCACGCGCGTCTGACGCTCAGCGGCGCGTCTCCGCTCCTCACACGCGCGTTTACAGCGCTAAATTAATCATCTTTGCTAATTATTATACATTTACTTCATTGTCAGCTTCAGGTACTTCATTTATTATTGTTCAATGAACTGTTTGAAACAAAAAAAAGGTTGTATTTCAATAATAATTCAAAATTATCTAAATAAAATATCTAAAATAATGATTTATATTTTAATATCCTTTAAAATATGTGAAAATGATGTGCAGCTGTATTTTCAGCATCATTCCTCCAGTCTTCAGTGTCACGTTATCTTTAGAAATCATGAAAATATGATTATTTATTATTAGAACTATTAATAGTTGTGCTACCAAATATTATTTTGGAATCTGCTATACTTTTTTCAGGATTCTTCGATTTATAATTTTTTTAAAGAACAGCGTTTATTCCAAATATAAATCTCTTCTAACAATATTAATCTTTGATTTCACTTCTTATCAATTTAACACATCCTGAATAAAATATTCTAAAATCTAATAAAGAATACAATTTCTTATAAAAAGAAAGGATAAAAATGTACCGAGTCGCGAACAGGCTCCGAAGTGCCGATCTGAATCAACCGAGTAGTGACCAGGCTCCGAAGTGCCGATCTGAAACAACCGAGTCGCAAACAGGCTCCGAAGTCCCGATCTGAAAACTTTACCAAAGAATGTAAAAAATAACTCTATTTCTCTATTAAATCTACAACTCTATGAAAGACTCGGATCACGTATCTAAAAATAAATCGCTATAGTAAAAGAGAAATAATAAGAGGAGTGAAGTTTCCTACCGTTCTGCTGTGTTTGGTCCTCGCGGCGTGTCTCCTCCCCGCACACGCGAGTTTACAGCGCTAAATTAATCATCTTTGCTAATTATTATACATTTACGTCATTGTCAGCTTCAGGTAATTCATTTATTATTGTTCAATGAACTGTTTGAAACAAAAAAAAGTTGTATTGCAGTAATAATTCAAAATTATCAAAATGAAATATATAAAATAATGGTTTCTATTTTAATATCCTTTAATATAATTTATTTCTGTGATGTGCAGCTGTATTTTCAGCATCATTCCTCCAGTCTTCAGTGTCACATGATCTTTAGAAATCATGAAAATATGATGATTTATTCTTAGAACACTGTAAAACCCGACAAGTTAACTTAACTCAAATCGTTTGAGTAAACCGATTGCCTTGACTGTAATACCCAACAAGTAAACTTAACTCAAACGGTTTGAGTAAACAGATATCCTTAAGTTATGTTAACTCAAACCGTTTGAGGAAACTGATTGCCTTAAACCATTTAAGTTGAAAAAACTAACAGTTACGAGTACTCTGAACTTAATTCAGTTGAGTTCACTGAAAGAAGATATACATTGCAATTAAGTGATTAAGTGATTAACTAAGTGCTGATTGAGAATTAGTGATGAACAGCTGCTGTTAACAAACAGAATCACTGAAGAAAAGAGAAACACAAGAACTACTACAACTGACTTCAGACACAGACTTAGATGAAATCAACTGAAATAAAATACATGAAATCTCTCAAGATCTGATTAAACAACCCCACAAACAGCATCACCAGCTCCACTTATTAATAACCAGACTGACTTTATTTCTGTCAGACGTCTACAGAAGATCTTATTGAGAATGAACTAAGGTTTAGATGTTGATTTTATTGTTTCATTTGAAGTAACCATGTTAGAGATCAGTGTTTGTATTAGTTGGGCTCTTGACCCTTGACTTCTGTCTTAGTCTTTTCTCTGGCTGTTATAACCGTGTGTTTCTAAAACACATTTGTTGTAACTCAAAAGCCCAGAAGAAAAGCCATCAGGTGTTAACCTGTACCTAGGTGTAGATTGTTATACTTCATATAGGTGATGATAATTATTCATTATTGTTCACAAATATTGATCTGTACAGAGTCTAATCTCTGAGGAAACAAATGTGTAATTAGTAGAAGTGGATCTAATACAAATGACCCTAAGAGTCTGTGATAATCAGTTAATATAAAAATGGCTTCATAAACATTTTGTACACATACATTTGTATTCCATCCCAGTAGTTGGTCAGACACAGACATCAATAATCAGAATATGAACCTCAACAATGGTGACAAAAAAACATGCTGCAATGCATGCTGGGTACTATTGTAGTACAAAACTCATCCATGGCTCCCAGCATGCTCTGCAGCTTTTTTTTTTTTTTTATGGTCACCATTGTTGAGGTTCATATGCTGATTATTGATGTCTGTGTGTGACTGCTTGACACTGTAGAAGACCACACTGTTTGGAAAGTCATTGTATTAACTGATTATTACAGAACCACTGGCTCTTAGAATCACTTTCACTATAACCAATCAAATTACACAACACCTATTTCATCAGAGATTAGACTCCTAGCAGTTCAATAATTGATGATTATCATCACCGATATAAAGTATAACAACCTACATCTAGGTACAGGTTAACACCTGATGGCATGTCTTCTGGGCTTTTGAGTTACAACAAATGTGTTTTAGAAACACACGGTTATAACAGCCAGAGAAAACATAAAGACAGAAATCAAGGGTCAAGAGCTCAACTAAAGCAAACACTGATCTCTAACATGGTTACTTCAAATGAAACAATAAATCAACATCTAAACCTTAGTTCATTCTCAATAAGATCTTCTGTAGACGTCTGACAGAAATAAAGTCAGTCTGGTTATTAATAAGTGGAGCTGGTGATGCTGTTTGTGGGGTTTAATCAGATCTTGAGAGATTTCATGTATTTTATTTCAGTTGATTTCATCTAAGTCTGTGTCTGAAGTCAGTTGTAGTAGTTCTTGTGTTTCTCTTTTCTTCAGTGATTCTGTTTGTTAACAGCAGCTGTTCATCACTAATTCTCAATCAGCACTTAGTTAATCACTTAATTACTTGAATGCAAAGTTTTAAAACTTACAGGGTTTAAATCAAGGCAATCTGTTTACTCAAACGGTTTGAGTTAAGTTTACTTGTCAGGTTTTACAGTGAACTATTAATAGTTGTGCTACCAAATATTATTTCGGAATCTGCAATACTTTTTTCAGGATTCTTCGATGTATAATTTTTTTTAAGAACAGCGTTTATTTAAAATGTACTGACCCCAAACTATTGAACTGTAGTGAATATTGTTAGGAAATATTTATATTTTAAATAAATGCTCTTCATTTTAACTTTTTATTCATCAAAGAATCCTGAAAAAAATATCACAGATTCCAAAATAATATTTATCAGCAAAACTGTTGATAATTCTAATAATAAATCATTATATTATTCTGATTTCTGAAGATCATGTGACACTGAAGACTGGAGGAATGATGCTGAAAATATAGCTGCACATCACATGAATAAATTACACTTTCATGTATATTAAAATAGAAAAATGTTAATAATATTTCACAATATTACATGTTTTCCAGTATTTTTGATCAAATAAATGCTGTCTTGATGAGTAAAATAAATTCCTGTAAAAAACATTAAAAATCATTCTGATCCCAAACTCTGACCGGTAGTGTGTGTATCTGTGTGCGTGTGTGTGGGCATGTTTTTGTGACATATCAGGACACAACTCTGTATAATGACATGGGTATGACACAGGTATTACAAGGAGAGGGTGACTTATGAGGACATAACCCATGTCCCCATTTTTCAAAACGCTTATAAATCATACAGAATGAGTTTTTTTGAGAAAGTAAAAATGCACAAAGTTTCCTGTGAGGGTTAGGTTTAGGGGTAGGGTTGGTGAAGGGCGATAGAATATACAGTTTCTACATTATAAAAACCATTACACCTATGGGATGTCCCCACTTTTCACAAAAACAAACATGTGTGTGTGTGTGTGTGTGTATAAGCCCACTAACACACTAGGCAAGGCAAGTTTATTTATATAGCACATTTCATGCACAATGGTAATTCAAAGTGCTTTACATAAAAGAAAGTAAAATAATCATAAAGAAAAATTATAACAAAAATAAAACAAGCAATTTTAAAACCTTTAAAATGATTTTAAAAAAAAATCAACGGAGTAGCGAACATGCTCCGAAGTGCCGATCTGAATCAACCGAGTCGCGAACAGGCTCCGAAGTGCCGATCTGAATCAACCGATCAACCGAGTCGCGAAGAGGCTCCGAAGTGCCGATCTGAATCAACCGATCAACCGAGTCGCGAACATGCTCCGAAGTGCCGATCTGAATAAAATATTATTTTGGAATCTGCGATACTTTTTTCAGGATTCCTCGATGTATAATTTTTTTTAAAGAACAGCTTCATTCCAAATATAAATCTCTTCTAACAATATTAATCTTTGATTTCACTTCTTATCAATTTAACACATCATGAATAAAAGATTCTAAAATCTAATAAAGAATACAATTTCTCAGCGCGTCTGACGCTCCGCGGCGCGTCTCCACCCCTCACACGCGAGTTTACAGCGCTAAATTAATCATCTTTGTTAATTATTATACATTTACGTCATTGTCAGCTTCAGGTACTTCATTTATTATTGTTCAATGAGCTGTTTGAAACAAAAAAAAGGTTGTATTTCAGTAATAATTCAAAATTATCAAAATAAAATATATAAAAATTATGGTTTCTATATTAATATCCTTTAAAATATAATTTATTTCTGTGATGTGCAGCTGTATTTTCAGCATCATTCCTCCAGTCTTCAGTGTCACATGATCTTTAGAAATCATGAAAATATGATGATTTATTCTTAGAACTATTAATAGTTGTGCTACCAAATATTATTTTGGAATCTGCGATACTTTTTTTCAGGATTCTTCGATGTATAATTTTTTTTAAGAACAGCGTTTATTTAAAGTTATAAAAAATGTACTGACCCCAAACTATTGAACTGTAGTGAATATTGTTAGGAAATATGTATATTTTAAATAAATGCTCTACTTTTTAACATTTTATTCATCAAAGAATCCTGAAAAAAGTATCACAGATTCCAAAATAATATTTATCAGCAAAACTGTTGATAAGTCTTATATAATTCTTAATAATTCTTATTATATTATTCTGATTTCTGAAGATCATGTGACACTGAAGACTGGAGGAATCATGCTGAAAATATAGCTGCACATCACATGAATAAATTACACTTTCATGTATATTAAAATAGAAAAATGTTAATAATATTTTACAATATTACATGTTTTCCAGTATTTTTGATCAAATAAATGCTGTCTTGATGAGTAAAATAAATTCCTGTAAAAAACATTAAAAATCATTCTGATCCCAAACTCTGACCGGTAGTGTGTGTATGTGATTGTATAACCATGGTTTTATTATAGTAAAACTGTAGTAACCCATGTTTTTTTGGCGTGTTGACTACCATTTGTATAACCACAGATTTACTACAAATACCATGGTTAAACTATGGTTAATTTAGTAAAACCATGGTTAATTTGTGGTTACCATAGTTTAACTATAGAAACCATGGTTTTT
The DNA here is from genome assembly GCF_003368295.1 of Carassius auratus. Classification (NCBI taxonomy): domain Eukaryota; kingdom Metazoa; phylum Chordata; class Actinopteri; order Cypriniformes; family Cyprinidae; genus Carassius; species Carassius auratus. Next base: position 53,363 of record NW_020527808.1, read on the forward strand.
TGGTTTTATTTGTAGTAAAACCATGGTTAATTTTCATAAGGGTATATATATATATATATATATATATATATATATATATATATATATATATATATATACATACCCACTAACACACTAGGCAAGGCAAGTTTATTTATATAGCTCATTTCGTACACAATGGTAATTCAAAGTGCTTTACATAAAAGAAAGTAAAATAATCATAAAGAGAAATTATAACAACAATAAAACAAGCAATTTTCAAACTTTTAAAATGATTTAAAAAAAAATCAACGGAGTAGCGAACACGCTCCGAAGTGCCGATCTGAATCAACCGATCAACCGAGTCGCGAACATGCTCCGAAGTGCCGATCTGAAATCAAATATTTTGGAATCTGCGATACTTTTTTCAGGATTCTTCGATGTATAATTTTTTTTTTTTTTTTAAAGAACAGCGTTTATTCCAAATATAAATCTCTTCTAACAATATTAATCTTTGATTTCACTTCTTATCAATTTAACACATCCTGAATAAAAGATTCTAAAATCTAATAAAGAATACAATTTCCTTCATAAAAAAAAAAAAAAATAGGATAAAAATTTACGGAGTCGCGAACATGCTCCAAAGTGCCGATCTGAATCAACCGAGTCGCGAACAGGCTCCGAAGTGCCGATCTGAATCAACCGAGTCGCGAACATGCTCCGGAGTGCCGATCTGAATCAACCGAGTCGCGAACATGCTCCGAAGTGCCGATCTGAATCAACGAAGTCGCGAACAGGCTCCGAAGTGCCGATCTGAATCAACTATGTAAAAAAAAAAGAATACCTTTCTTACCAAATTCATTCAACACGTTATTAATCATAATCAACTCTATGAAAGACTCAGATCACGTATCTAAAAATAAATCGCTATAGTAAAAGAGAAATAATAAGAGGAGTGAAGTTTCCTACCGTTCTGCTGTGTTTGGTCCTCACACGCGTCTGACACTCCGCGGCGCATCTCCGCTCCTCACACGCGCGTTTACAGCGCTAAATTAATCATCTGTGCTAATTATTATACATTTACTTCATTGTCAGCTTCAGGTACTTCATTTATTATTGTAGCAGCAGCCAGTAACCGCTAAGAGACTGAGTAGAGGGAGTAAATGATGACGCGTTTCCAATGCAAATCCTGGTGATTTATTATTGTAACATTGAATAACAGTAAACAAAACAATGAAATTAAATTAAATTAAATGAAAACGGTCAACAGAAAGTGAGCGTCCCAGCTACTCACCCCCTTCCTACGTCCTAACCACACGAAAACTAACAGATGCACCTGTGTCAAGTGACATCACAAATTGAAAGTGAATTTCAAAATAAAAGACATAAATCCAAACCTGGCACCTACAATTATTGTTCATTGAAGTGTTTGAAACAAAAAAAGGTTGTATTTCAGTGTCTCTGCAGGGAATTATAGATCAACAGCGCCACCTGCTGTCGACAAGCGGCTATTGGTAGTGATGCTACAGTCAAAGATCAGTAATAATTCAAACTTATCAAAATAAAATATATAAAATAATGGTCTCTATTTTAATATCCTTTAAAATATCATTTATATCTGTGAAAAAATAAATAAATTAATAATTCTGATCCCAAACTCTGACCGGTGTGTGTGTGTGTGTGTGTGTGTATAGCACACACTATGCCCCACAATAATAAACATGTTAAATACTCATCTGAGGAGGAATATAATTTATATAGGAGGATATAATTTTATATGCAATATTACCTTTTCTTTTCATCATCATCTTTAAGAATTCATGATCATTTCTGCTCAACTTTATTTCTCAGTTGATAAATCTGAATCAACCGAGTCGCGAACATGCTCCGAATTCCCGATCTGAATCAAAACAATCAACAATACATCCTAAAATAGTTCTATTTTTTTTTTAGAAGAAAAAGAATAGATTTTACTTACCACAAACTTTTGAACTCTAGTGTTTATTGTTAGAAAAGTCTTCTATTTTAAATAAATGCTCTTCTTTTAAACTTTTCATTCATCAAAGAATCCTGAAAGAAGTATCACAGTTCAGCAGCACAACTCTGATAATAAATCATCATAATATTCTGATTTCTGAAGATCATGTGACACTCACTGTAAAAAATTTTGCCGTTAAATAACAGTAATTTTCTGGCAGCTGGGGTGCCAGTAAAGTACTGTTAATTTACAGCTCTTAACCATTAATTTACCACTCTTATTTTTTAACAGTATTTTACCGTAAATTCTACCATGGAAATTAACTCCACTCCCACTGCTTCAAACAGTTCGAGTTTTTAAACTAGCATTCCTACGATGTTAGTACTATGAACTTATTTCATTTGAGTCCACTGAGAAGGAATATTTCTTACACTTAATGTGCAGTAATAAAGTAACTAAATACATGACTTTTACTCAAATCACTGCAGCTCATTGTCAGCTGTATTACACATATGTGCTGAAGTACTTAACACAGAGATCACCACTGTATCAGCGACTCCACATTTACTGTCTTTATATAAAGCAGCAGAAAATCAGAATTTGTGGCTCATCATTGACTGAAGCACCGGCTCTACTCTCCAGCACAATGGTGAACAACAAAACTACATTAAACTAAACGATCTCTCTTGTGCAAACACACATTAATACAGTCAAGTTCAGTATTTACTCTCATTATCAGTGTATGACTTTGCCTATTTTTTTTCTATGGATGTTCACAAATATTTTAGTTAAATTAACTTTTTTTTCATTTGGTAAATCTGACGTTTACATTTTACAGTATATTACTGTTTTTCCTTGACTTGACGGCAAAAAACTGTAGAAAAACACTTTTTTTTGCTGGGAACCATTAATTTACGGCAAGAAACAGTAGAAAAACAGTTATTTACTGGCAGCAGGGGTGCCAGTAAATAACTGTTTTTCTACAGTTTGTTTCCTGTAAATTAATTACAGTTTATTACTGTTAAATTATGTTTCATTCTGTTTTTTCTTCATCTTAAATCTTTAACCCTTTAAACCCCACAAGAAAATCCTCAGTTTTAAATGAACACTTATAATGTGTGCACACTACAGAGTGTTAGAGTAACACTGAATCAGTGAAGTTAATGAGATAATTCGGTGATTAATTGATGATTGAGCATTAGTGATAAACACCTGCAGAATCACTGAAGGAAAGAGAAACACAAGAACTACAAATGACTTCAGCCACAGCCTTAGATGAAATGAACTCAATAAAAGAGTACATCAAATATCTCAAGATCTGATTAAACAACTACTAAAACAGCTTCACCAGATTCACATTACTAACCAGACTGACTTTATTTCTGTCAGATGTCTACAGAAGAACTTATGGAGAGTTAAATAGGTTTAGGTGTTTTTTTCACTACCATGATGGAGATCAGTGTTTACTTTAGTTGGGCTCTTGAACGTGACTTTTCAACAACTAAGGTTTTTTTTTTTTTTCATGCTGTAACAATGCGCCTTTGGAACCTGTTATAGCAAAACAAAAGTACACAGAAGAAAAAAAATCTGATATTGTTGTTTATAGATTGACAAGAACAAATACTATTATTTCTGATCTAATCCCGTATCTCTTCTCTTATTGAATATTGATACTACAGCATGAGAAGGAACACTGCTGAGCCATAAGTTATGAAAGACTGTTAAGAAAATTTCACTCATAATAAATAAAAAAAACCTTTGCTGAAATTTAGACAGAAACATCAAGAATCAGCCTATGAGTCACAACAATGGTGACAATCCACAAAATAAATGAACAGATCAGTTCTGAACATCACAACACATGCTACTAAAACTTAAAACAAATGCCAAATTATAAGCACATAAGAATTCAAGAAAATAAGTGAACAATTCAGGGGCATAATTTATTCATGCCGCAATGCATGCTGGGAATCATGGATGAGTTTTATCCTGTGCTGGTACCCAGCATGCATTGCATCATGAACCTTTTGATTGTCACCATTGTTGAGATTCATATGCTGATTGTTGATTTCTCTCTTTGAGTGTTGTGGGGCCTGCTGCCCGAAATATTATTTAACTAAAACTAGTCATTAAATCCATAAATACTGGTTATCACACTACTTTTCAATAAAATTGAAGTGTCATTCACTCAAATATTTCAACACCAAATTAATATTTGATTATTATAGCAACACTTTAAGTCAGTCTAGTAGATCATGCCTGTTAGAAACAACCATAATCACTTGACTATCAAAATTAATACTGCTGTAACAGATGCATCATAAAGATACAAATACAGCAATAAAACAAAATGTAAAATGCAAAAGTCAATGGTCAAGAGACCAACTAAAGTAAACACTGATCTCCACAATGGTGATGTCAAACGAAACAGTAACATTATCATCTAAATCTCTTTAATTCTCAATAAGATCTTTTGATCTCTGATCTCTGATCTGATAGAAATAAAGTCAGTCTGGTTAGTAATGAGTGAAGTTGATAAAGCTGTTTGTTGATTGTTTAAATCTTCAGTTGATTTCATCTAAGGCTGTGGCTGAAGTCAGTTGTATTTCATGTGTTTGTCTTGTTATGTTTTTTTTTTCTTCAGTGATTCTACTCATTAACAGCAGCTGTTGATCATTGTCTGAATTCACTCATTAGTGTTCATTCTCTCTGTCAGGAGGATTATATTAGTAAACTCATGTAGGGAATAGTGAATGAGGGTGTAGGGTGTGATTTGAAACACAGCCGCTGAGTGTCGACTTTGAACGTTGATAATTTACGATATATAGCAGCAGGCTACTTCTCGAAAACGATGAATATTACCCAGAATGCACTGTTTTAATGAAAAACAGTATTTTACTGTCGAAATTTGGCCGTTTTTTTACAGCGATTTTTAACAGTGCTGAAGACTAGAGTAATGATGCTGAAAATCACAGAAATAAAAATAGATTTTAATGTATATTAAAATTAAAATAAAGTTGTTTTATTTCATAATAATATTTCACTTTTTTCCTGTATTTTTGATCAAATAAATGCAGTTTTGATGAGTAAACTCCTGTAAGAAAAAAATAAAAAACTTTAAAAAATCATTCTGATCCCAAACTCTGACCGGTGTGTGTGTGTGCGTGTGTAGCACTTAGGCACTAATCCCCACAATAATAAAGATGTTAAATACTAATCTGAGGAGGAAACTATGTTGCATCATAATGAAAGGATATGTGACATACACTTTTCTGTAAACTGAGCCAAACATTTTTTCACTGATTTAGGGTAGAGTAAGAATATTTACTGTATTGCGCAAGTTAGTTCATATTTAGATATAATTTTATATGTAATATTACCTTTTCTTTTCATCATCATCTTTAAGAGTTCATGATAATTTATGTTCAACTTTATTTCTCAGTTGATTAATCCATCCACAATTCATAAAACAGAACAAATGCAACTGAGGTACAAGAAGTATTGACATCCAAAAGTCATTGAAATCATTTAAAAATCACATCGACAGGTAAAAAAAAAGCCTCAGGTCAAATATTCATTTATCACAAATTAACCGTTTGACAAATACTTCCTGCTCCGAAGTCCCGATCTGAATCAAACGAGTCTCGAACAGGCTACGAAGTGCCGATCTGAATCAACCGAGTCGCGAACAGGCTCCGAAGTGCCGATCTGAATCAACCGAGTCGCGAACAGGCTCCGAAGTGCCGATCTGAATCAACAGATTCGCGAACAGGCTCCAAAGCGGCAATCTGAATTAACCGAGTCGCGAACAGGCTCCGAAGTCCCGATCTGAAAATTTCGGCCAAAAAATGTCAAAAATAACTATATTTCTCTAATAACTCTACAACTCTATGAAAGACTCAGATCACGTATCTAAAAATAAATCGCTATAGTAAAAGAGAAATAATAAGAGGAGTGAAGTTTCCTACCGTTCTGCTGTGTTTGGTCCTCAAGTGCGTCCCCGCCCTTCACACGCGCGTTTACAGCCTAAATTAATCATCTTTGCCTATTATTATACATTTACTTCATTGTCAGCTTCAGGTAGGCTACTTCATTTATTATTGTTCAATAAACTGTTTGAAACAAAAAAGGTTGTATTTCAGTAATAATTCAAACTTATCAAAATAAAATATATAAAATAATGATTTCTATTTTAATATCCTTTAAAATATGTGAAAATGATGTGCAGCTGTATTTTCAGCATCATTCCTCTAGTCTTTAGTGTCACGTGATCTTTAGAAATCATGAAAATATGATTATTTATTATTAGAACTATTAATAGTTGTGCTAACAAATATTATTTTGGAATCTGCTATACTTTTTTCAGGATTCTTCGATTTATAATTTTTTTAAAGAACAGCGTTTATTCCAAATATAAATCTCTTCTAACAATATTAATCTTTGATATCACTTCTTATCAATTTAACACATTCTGAATAAAAGATTCTAAAATCTAATAAAGAATACAATTTCTTATAAAAAAAGAAGAAAGGATAAAAATTTACTGAGTCGCGAACATGCTCCGAAGTGCCGATCTGAATCAACCGAGTCGCGAACAGGCTCCGAAGTGCCGATCTGAATCAACCGAGTCGCGAACATGCTCCGAAGTGCCGATCTGAATCAACCGAGTCACGAACATGCTCCGAAGTGCCGATCTGAATCAACGAAGTCGCGAACAGGCTCCGAAGTGCCGATGTCTGCTTCTTGTCCCTTGCTGTGACACCCGGCCCTGAATTATCCTTTAAGAATGGCCTTGTGTTCATCCACTAACTGGGCTAACAGTAAACACTGTTTGGCTTTCTCGTCCTTGGTTTTGATCCCATGTTTGATACATTAAAACCAACCCACACAGCAAAAGGATCCGCCGCGGAGGTATCGCGGCTTCCGGAATGGACCCGCGAAACGGACCCGTATCGGCGTCCACTTGCGCGCAATGACGGATCCGAAACGAAGGCGGATCGCGGACCCGCCGTCCATTTTGGACCCGCACATTGAAACATATATCCGCCATGGACCCCTAAAAATACTGTCTCTTCTGGCCAAGTAACCATGTTAGAGATCAGTGTCTGCTTTAGTTGGGCTCTTGACCCTTGATTTCTGTCTTAATCTTTTCTCTGGCTGTTATAACCATGTGTTTCTAAAACACATTTGTTGTAACTCAAAAGCCGAGAAGAAATACGTGTTAACCTGTACTTAGGTGTAGGTTGTTATACTTTAAATCGGTGATTATAATTGTTCATAATTATTGAACTGTATGGAGTTTAATCTCTGATGAAGTTGGTGTTGTGTAATTAGTAGAAGTGGTTCTAGTAAAAATGACACTAAGAGCCAGTGACTCTGTGATAATTAGTTATTATAAAAATGACCTTTCAAACATTTTGTACGGGTACATTTTTCTTCTATGGCAGTAATTGGTCAAACACAGAGATCAATAATCAGAATATGAACCTCTACAATGGTGACGAAAAAAACATGCTGCTGGGTACTATTGTAGTACAAAACTCATCCATGGCTCCCAGCATGCTCTGCAAACATTTTTTTATGGTCACCATTGTTGAGATTCATAATCTGATTATTGATGTCTTTGTGTGACTGTTTGACACTGTAGAAGACCAATCTTTTTGAAAAATTGTTCAGATTAACTGATTATCCCAGAAGCACTGGCTCTTAGAATCACTTTTACTATGATCAATCAAATTACACAACACTTATTTCATCGGAGAGTAGACTCCGTACAGTTCAATAACTGATGATTATCATCACCAACATAAAGTGTAGCAACCTACACCTAGGTTCAGGTTAACACTTCTTCCTTCTGGGCTTTTGAGTTACAAAAAATGTGTTTTAGAAACACATTGTTATAACAGCCAGTGAAAAGACTAAGACAGAAAGCAAGGGTCAAGAGCCCAACTAAAGCAGACACTGATCTCTAACATGGTTACTTGGCAAGATGAGACAGTATATTTTTAGGAGTCCATTGTGGGTCCGTGGCGGATATACGTTTCAATGTGCGGGTCCAAAACGGACCCGCCGTGGAGGTAAGGTTTTAATCGCGGATGCAGCGCGGAGCAACGACGGGTCCGCGATCCGCCTTCGTTTCGGATCCGTCATTGCGCGCAAGTGGACGCCGATACGGGTCCGTTTCGCGGGTCCATTCCGGAAGCCGCGATACCTCCGCGGCGGATCCTTTTGCTGTGTGGGTTTGTTCATGTGCCAGATTATTGGGCGCTCCTCTATTACAGAAAGTTAAAGGAAAATGTGACTGTAATATTTCTTTTTTTAGAACAATGTTTATTGTTTTTAATTATACAAGATTGGTAACAGGGAAATACATTTCCATTTTGTCACAGTTATTTCCCACCCCAACAATAGAACTCATCACTTATTCCTCCCATATAGAAATACATAAAAGTCTCAGACAAGAAGCAATCTAAATGCAAAACAAATATTGCAAGGTACCCTAAAACCAAATATACATTACTGTATGTTCTAAATTCCCTATGTGTGTTTATAGTGGAAGGACTATTATTATGAATGTGTGCCGCTAGTTTATGTGAGTTCCGCTATTCCGGTTTCACTTTCATTTTCAATAGCCGATTGCTCCGCCATTTCCATCAGGTGTTATTAACGGTTCATTCCCCCTGACACAATAAGATGTTATGAAAGGACTGTAATTGTTTGTGATCACTCTGCTTACAGAATGTTGTGACAGACCCAAATCATCACTATTGCATTGTTGCATTTTCCCAGTTGCCAAATATCGTAATGTAGTGATTACTTTAATTTCTGGCGCTATGGCATTTGTGCGCTGTGTCGGAGATGTTAGCACATCTCTAATAAGATCATTCACAAACATGATCGCTGCACAATCTAGGCAAGGCAAGGCAAGGCAAGCCAAGTTTATTTATATAGCACATTTCGTACACAATGGTAATGCAAAGTGCTTTACATAAAAGAAAGTAAAATAATCATGAAGAAAAATAATAACAAAAATAAAACAAGCAATTTTAAAACTTTTTTAAAATGATTAAAACATTTACTTAAAATGAATTTAAAAACAGTTAGAAAATGTGATAGACACTATCTAATCTATAGCATCTAATTAACTCAGTGTCATCCATTGTCTGCAACACATTTCTTCTGACTCTTCGTCTTTCTGCCATTTTCTCCTCTGCTAAAGAAACTCTTAAGTCTCTTAAAAGTGGCCCTGGGCCCGTATTCATAAAGAATCTTAAGGCAAAAAGTAGCTCCTAGTGACAAAATTCTAAGAAAATTCTTAGAAATGTGGGCGTTTACTCCTAAAATTAAAGAAAAAATCCTAGTAAAGAAAAAAGTAATTCAGAAAGCATCTTAACCCTTAAAAGAGGTCTTAAGGTCAAACTTGTTAGGAGCACAGACGAGGACTTTTAAGAGGGTTAAGAGTTTCTTTAGCAGAGGAGAAAATGGCAGAAAGACGAAGAGTCAGAAGAAATGTGTTGCAGACAATGGATGACACTGAGTTAATTAGATGCTATAGATTAGATAGTGTCTATCACATTTTCTAACTGTTTTTAAATTCATTTTAAGTAAATGTTTTAATCATTTTAAAAAAGTTTTAAAATTGCTTGTTTTATTTTTTTTATTATTTTTCTTCATGATTATTTTACTTTCTTTTATGTAAAGCACTTTGCATTACCATTGTGTACGAAATGTGCTATATAAATAAACTTGCCTTGCCTTGCCTAGATCGTGCAGCGATCATGTTTGTGAATGATCTTATTAGAGATGTGCTAACATCTCCGACACAGCGCACAAATGCCATAGCGCCAGAAATTAAAGTAATCACTACATTACGATATTTGGCAACTGGGAAAATGCAACAATGCAATAGTGATGATTTGGGTCTGTCACAACATTCTGTAAGCAGAGTGATCACAAACAATTACAGTCCTTTCATAACATCTTATTGTGTCAGGGGGAATGAACCGTTAATAGTTTGTGCTATATGCTCCCATGTCTGCTTCTTGTCCCTTGCTGTGATACCCGGCCCCGAATTATCCTTTAAGAATGGCCTTGTGTTCATCCACTAACTGGGCTAACAGTAAACACTGTTTGGCTTCCTTGTCCTTCTTGGTTTTGATCCCATGTTTGATACATTAAAACCAACATTCAAACCGCTACTTCAATCACTGTAAACAGAAAGAGTGAAACATTTTTTATCATTCTAAGCCAATCAAATACCTTATAGGAAATTAAAAGCATGTTAAATAAAAAAAATGATTTATATACACGCATATAATGTGTGTGTGTGTGTGTGTGTAAGAGAGAGAGAGAGAGAGAGAGAGAGAGAGAACGGTCAAATAGGAAAAATTACACATGTAAATTCAAAGTGAGAATTAGAATAGACCTATACTTAAAATCACTCTTTTTTCCTTCTTGGACAACCAACCAATCACAGTCTTCAAAAGATTGTGTCATACATAGCAACAGGGTCAACCCCGCCTCCTCACTAAGATGAAAGTTTTTGTCTTTTCCTTACTCAGAGTTGCTCTCAGATCGGTCCCGAATCGCTCTTAAGCTAAGACTCATACATAAAAGTTTTTAAGCTAAATTAAGAGTTTTTCTGAGAGGATTCTTAGAATCTTTATGAATACGGGCCCCGGAGTTTTTTTCAATTTCATTTTTTAAATATTTTTGAAATAAAAAATGCATGCTGCACATATGTTCTTAAAAAAATAAAGGATGTTTTATATAAAAACCCAACATAAGTTTCAAGCATTACTTTTTTCAACAGCATGATCAGGAAGGAACTCTTATAATGGAATGAAACGGATAACTACACAATTATATTACACAAGATTCATGTTTTAAAATGCTTATTGTACTGTAATCGTACCTTAATGCATCATTATAACAAAGTAAGACGTTTCGTGTGTATTAAAAGCTCCAAAATCGTAAGTGGTGCTACTCGGCAGTAAACTCCGACCCTCACTTCCAGTTCTGTGCTTGTGTCTTTATCATAGGTCTCTGACAATTATAACTCCGCCCCTCACTTCCGGTCTTGGCGGCGGGGTCCTGGAGGCGCTGCTCATAGACATATATAGGTAGACGCCCCATCGAACGCTACTGCCTATTGGCACGAACGAGCCGTGGAGCCGCCATCTTGGACCGGTCGCCTGCTCCTCTCAGTGTAACTTGTTTGCCAGGTGCAATGAGCTGTTAGCGCATTAAATTAATCATATCTCCCTGAATACCTAACTGATTTTGACGCGGGGTTTTTTGCTGCAAAGGTCATTCATGCAGCTATGATAGTACAGGACACATGATTCAGCGTATTTTAATATTCATAATAGGCTTTACAGTGACATATTATATTCTGATATAATATATAAGTGACCAGACGCCCAAAATCTAAATATGTGAGGTAGGATATTTATAAATCACACACTATAAATATGATAAAGAAGCAGAAACAGATAGTTGCAGTAAAATAAGATATTTTAATAAGTTGAAGAAACAATTTATTATAATTTGTGACATATACACTCTCTCTGGCTCTCTCTCTCTCTCTCTCTCACACACACACACACTTCTCCCTCACTCTCTCTCTCTCTCCATCTCACACACACTTCTCCCTCACTCTCTCTCTCTCTCTCTCACACACACACACTTCTCCCTCACTCCCTCTCTCTCTCTCTCTCTCCATCTCACACACACACACACACACACTTCTCCCTCCCTCCCTCTCTCTCCATCTCTCACACACACACACACACACACTTGTGAGGTTATAAGACAACTGCTCTCTTATAATTATTTCAAAAAAATCATGCAAAATGCAGAACCACCCAAGAGGGAGAGAGAGTGAGATGACAGGATGAGACAAATTTTTTTATTTATTTTTGTAATAATTGTAATTTTATAATATTTAGATATGAATCCAACTGAATCCAACTTGTGAAAAGATATCTTTCAGGTAGTCAAATAGCAAATAGCATATAGTAGAGCTCTATAGCCATCTAGTGGTTAAAAGTGATTTTTTATTTTATTTTAAAACTTCATTTTCCAAAAAATGGGTATAAATGTTACATTAAATCATTTAAAATTATCCATGTTATCCCCATGAATGAAAGTTAGAAATATGTGTCTTTTATAAAGTTAATTTTACATAAAATGCTGTTTTTTTTTTTCGTAAAAAGCCTATTTAAATAAATATTTATTTATTTATAGAAATTTAGAAGATATCATAAATCCTCCAAAAACTGCACGAATATTGAGTAAAAACATTAACAAACAGAGTAAAATTACATTTGTAAAAAAATATATATATTATCTGGTTACAAAATTAAATGTTATTGTCAAAAAACACGAGCGTGGACAGGAAACGAAGACCATCAGAGGGTTAATATACATTACTTCCTGAAATCACGTGCGCAAACACAAATAACAATAGTAGTAATAATAGTAATGTTAAATCTTACTTGTGAAAAGGAATCCCGAGCCGTACTTGCGATGGTCCGCCGATTAGAACAGGAAAATGCTGCACAGTGCTCTGGCATCTTAACTGCTGCTACGCAACGAAACTAGGAGAACGACCGGTTCAAGATGGCGGCCGCAAATCTCGTCGCCCAGCGGCCAATAGGGCGTCTACTTATATGATGTCTATGGCGCTGGTGGCAGGCGGCAAGGAAGCCGACCGGAAGTTGAAGTCGGCCGGGTGCCGCCATCTTGTAGCAGAACTTCACTTGCGTTAGCATCCCATTGACTCCCGTTCATTTTGGCGTCACTTTGACAGCGAATAACTTTACATCTGAGACATTTAAAGACTCCATTTGTCAATTATTTATTTCTAAAGATACACGACAATGTATAAAGGGTTCCATTACCTTCTATGTTACATTATGGCCCCGTAGAAACAGTTTTTGTAAAAAAAATAGGCTAACGATTGCATCATAACCAGCGACTCTCTGTCGCACAGTAGAGAAATTACTGTATTGACCGGAGGAGAAGCTCGCAGGCAATCTTTCACTGTCTATGAGGCTATCGGGGGACGTGGAGGTATAAAAAGTCAAGGGAGATAATTAATCAGAATACTTACTCCTGCTCACTCACGACAAAGAACTCCCCGCTCAAGCTCGCCGTCTCTGCAAGATTAACGATGGCAGTTTGCACGCACAGCCACTTAGAAGATTTACATCTGTCAGACAGGTTGCTGACGTCATCAAGCTTAGTTTGCGCGTCAGAAACGGAAGTGCTAAAAATTGCTAAAAATGGGCTTCATTTGTCTCAATTGAGTTTCAATGGGGTTGCTGTGTCCATTTCTTTTACTGTCTATGGCTGGTGGTGCTGCGGGTCTGCAGCTGGATACTATTGGCACCAGCACCAGTGTCTCAGTGGGAAACACTGGCTCCTCACAGCAAGAAGATCCTGGATTGAATCCTGAGCCAGAGAGTCTTTCCTTCAGGTTTGGTTTCTCTCACAATCCAAAGATGTGTGAATTACAGATGCTAAGATGTCTAAAGTGTCCAAAGGTGTGAGCAAAGTTTCTTTTATTTTCATGATTTTTGGACAAACACACTCTGTTTGAGAGTTGCTTTGCAATTACATATAGAAACAATGAGCACATTTGAACTAGTGTTTAAGCTTGAAGTTCCATTAGCATCTATATCAGACGTGCAGATCACGTCCAAAACAGATGTCATGTAAACTTTCATTCTGGCTCCTCAGTGGACGTCTTTTCAACGTACGCCTCTAGTGACAAAGACGTTGAAAAGACATCTTTTGGACATAACTTTGCTTAGAGGGCAGCTACAGATACTGTAGTGAGAGGAAAACCTTTTCATTTTGCAAAATTGGTGTTTAATTGTTTGTAATATTTTTTTCAAACAGACATGAAGAAAATCAAACAAGTGCTAGAAAAAATGTCTATAGATGAAGTAATAGTGGTGTGTGTTTAGATTTGTGTTTGATTTCACCTGCACTGACAAAATCATCTCCATAAGAAACACATTTAAACCATTTCACTGATGACATATTTTCAGAGTTCCTGTGGCAGAAACAGTATATATCACATATCAATATATCACAGTCATATTGTCTTTCTTGTTGTTCATTTCTAATTTTATAATTGAAATTTCCTGATCTGAAGTTGACATTATTTGTCCAAAAATGAAAAGAGCTGTAATAACTTTGAAAGCAGCTGCTGTTGTAGATTCTGGAAGTTCAAATCTTCATTTTCTAGATAAGAAAAATTACTTTTGATGATTCTGTATGTAAACTTGTATGTGAAGTTAACTTTATTTGTTGTTTTTTCTCTTCAGATTAAAGTGTGTACTGCACTGATTTATATTTGAGATATTACTATTTTAGTAAAAATTCTTAAAAAAAAAAAAACAAAAAAAAAAAACTAAAGGAAAAATACTTCTAGAACAGAGACTACTGAAACTGTCTCTATTGCACTTATATTGCCTCATAATATCTTAATAAAATGTAATTAAAATCTGGTTCTGAATTTGTATTAATTCTGATTATTTTATTTTATTATTGCATTCCTGCAGTTATAATACAGGCCTGTGTATGATTCATAAATATTCAGTTCAGTTTAATTCTAGGATGATTTATTGATGTGACAAATATTACATTTGTATTTTCATGGTTGCTGCAAACAATTATACAAAAAATGAAAATCGTAACATTACACAAATTAATACAAAAGGAATGAAAACTGTAAATAACAAAGAAATGTACAGTGCATACTTGCTAAGTAGCCTATTAAAGAAGAAAATGAAAGAATGAAGAATGTTCATCGCTTTGGCCACCAGGTGTCTCCTAAAACACCAGATTCCAGTAATGAACACTTTCTGATTTAATTCAGTGGAAAACATTGGAAAATCTTTGTTTTACCATCACTAAACACTTTTAGACTACACATAATTTAAACTTTACAATTAAAACTATGATATATGTCAGAATATGTATGTTATCCGTTCTGCTTTCTGTTTTATCCTCTAGCAGATCTGACGTCATTGAGCAGAAGAACAGCAGCAGCTGCAGTAGCCACGCCCATCAGAGCAGAGATGACCAATCGCATCACAGCTTCAACTGTATCACAACTATGGATGTGGACTTCTGTAAGAAAATAAATACATACATAAAAATAATTGAAATATTTTCAGTAAGCTGACTGTAGTCTCTAGATGAACTCAATTTTTTTTCTTAAGTGTAAAAAAAAAAATCAAGCCTTTAGAAAGACATTAGAAGGCTTAATGACGACAGAAGCTCATTCATCATTTCATTCATCATTTCATTCATCATTTAATTCATTTCATTCATAATTTATTCTTAAGCTATGAGTATCAGTTAAATCAACAAGTTTATTAATTGCATAGATTCAATAGATGCTCTTATCAGTGCTGACATACCTGAACATGTGTGACAGAGTTGAGTGATGTCCAGATGTGTGGTCTGGTTGCTGATGGGATTGTTGATCACACAGCTGTAGCTGTTTTTCTCCTGATATTCCACCTCCAGAGGTAGAGAGAGACTGATGCTGAGATCAGACACACTGATGCTGGACAATAAACTGTTTCCTTTGTACCAGGAGAGAGTCACATGACCCACATTCACCACTGAACACAACAATGAACATTTCTGCTCTGATGAAGATGATGAACAGTCTCTGGTTATGACAGGAACAGGAAGACGAGCTGAAAACATGAGCAAACAAGTCTGGATTAATCTAATCATTAGTCCTATTTTTCATTTGATGTGTTTAAAAATGGTTTTGTGTTCACAGTGAGTGTGTGTTGTGTGTGTGTGTGTGTGAGAGAGTGTGAAATGTTTTTAAAAATGTAGTATGTAAAAAAATACAAAATAATATATAAGGGCATACAAATGATCTCTTCTCACCATAGACAGAAACATGATATGTTTGTGATGATAGTTCAGCTCCACTTATCTTTACTTCATAGTCTCCAGTGTGTTGAGTTGTGATGTTTGTGATGGTCAGAGATCCAGTCTGTCTGTCCAGCTTCAGTCTGTCTCTGAATCTCTCGTCAGGAACAACAGATGTGTTGAAGACTCCAGAAGCTTTATTGATTTCAGCTATCCGAGTGTGTTCAGCTCCATATTTCCACACTATCTCATCGTCTTCAAGTATTTCAGTAAGATCAGTGTTCAGAGTGACTGAATCTCCCTCCGTCACTGACACTGTCTCACTAAACACACCTGGAGAATAAACAGATTTAACACTGAATAAGATTTCTGTTGTTTCGTTTGTAACCTGTGTATTAAAGAACAGCAGCAGAGACAGACATTTCATTGTTTTATCAGCTGTGCAGTAAAATACAAGCGTAAAGTTACACAAGTTCAAGCATGAAAGTACAAGTTTATTAATGCTGATCACATTCAATACATTTCTTCTATGAATGGGATATTTTCATACAAGACAAATCCAGCTCACAGTATCTCACTCATAGTTTTACTGCATTTTGACCGATGAATTAACATCACTTTTACAGTTGTTCATTATTACTATGTATTATTAAGCATTTATTTTTGTATACATTTTTAGATGGCTGGGGAAGAGTTGCAAAATGTCACTTTCAATGAACACTTAAAAAAAAAAAAAAACTGTTAAATGTTTTAAAGTGATTTTTGTGCCTCTATTATACTTAATTTTATAATGTCCATTACATTTCAATTGACTTTAATATGCTCAAAAATTACTTCTCATGATTTCTGATGCATGCAAATTGAAAACACAAATAGAAACCTGAATCTTAACTGGATGAAAATACTTTTGAACAGTAGCATTAGTTTATTGCTCTGAAGCAGAATGAAGCTGTAAAATGTTTAATAACTTACCAATCAGACGCCAGAAGAACAAACAGAACAAAACAAATGTGTGAATCATTTTCTTTAAGTGTCTAAAGTAATAATACTGTCCACCAAATACATTCTGACTGTTAATCTAATGTCTGAATCCTCCCCCGACTGTTAGATCCTCCTTTAGTTCACACACACACACACACACACACACACACACACACACACTTGCTAAACAGTGTGTAGTTATGTAAAATATAATGTATAACATGGTTTGTTAATGTTTAATGATTTTATATGACATAATACTGTTTTATGTTATGAAGTTCTTTGAAAGCATCTATGTTTTCTGAATTCAATTAGACACGAAACGTAACTTCGTCATCGCACTATAGGCTACAATTACTGGCAGTGAGGAACAAATTACTTTCACTTTCATCAGTCGCCAGTTGATTGTTTTGATGCGGAAGCATTTCATAGACTCTGCGTGTTTTTCTATTGAAAAGTGGTGAAAATGAAGATTGTCTTCATTTTGATTTCTGTGTTTTCGTTTTTACTCGACCAAGGTAAGAATTTGATTTTACCAAGAAATGTATCTTACCATGTGTTTCTTCCATAATATTGTGCCATATTATTCACAATAGGTGTGCACCATGAGTTAAGGAAAATGCGCATAGAATACACAAATGCAGTAAAAATAAAAGAGAAAGTTAAATCATGGCAGATCGTCCATCATCAATAATTGAAATAATCAAATATATAAATATAGATCTGTGGAAAGTATCTTATACTGAATTAAACACAACATGGTGGCAGCGGCTTCTCTCTGTCCCGACAGAACGGTGTTTTTATCGCAAGCCGTTTTAGCATTTAAAACATTGTTTTGACTATCCATAAATATAATTTTGGATAGTCACAATTGTAATTCGGATAGTCATAATTATAATTCGACTAGTCACAATGACAATTAGAGATATCTGCAATTATAATTGCACTAGTAAGAAATCAGATTAGAGATATCTCTAAATACTTTATGACTAGTCAAAACTACATTTAAGATATCTGTAATTATTTTATAGATATCTTCAATAGACGCGTCATACATCCGCAAATGTAATTAGAGATATCTCTAATTCAATTTCGACTAGTCACAATTATAGTTTAAGATATCTGAATTGCAATTGCCCCTAGTCGAAATGCTGTTGTGTGACGTCAGAATAAATTTACTCAGCTCCTCCCCGCCTACTCTGCTAACCGCTAACAACATAATAAAAGTCTGTTTTTGTTGTCACGGAGAGAAAAGCTACTGGATGAAGTGCTTCATGGGTTATTAAATAAATCTGGATGTAGCCTTGTGTGGTAAAATGTCTCCCGCGTGCATGTGTTTTAATTGAATCATGTTGCAAAATAGACCAAATGCAGTTTAATGTTCAATAAAGGCAGAAAATCACAAACTGCTCGTCTGAATTTATTTATTATATATTTAGACAATGAAAAACAATGTTTATTTATTTATTTATTAAAGAAAGGTAGGCCTACCTTTAAAAAAAATAAAGGAAGGCCTAATTTGCAGCTTTTATCTTACCATTAATTCTGAATTTTTCTCAGAATTGCGATATATAGACAATGCGAGATATACATTTTATAACAGTGAGATAAAAAGTTGCTATTTCTTTATTAATTATTTTTTTTATTAATTTCTTAATTAAGTGGCGGAAACGAGCTTCCATAAATAGCCCACAAGGTGGGAGTATTGTATTATAGCGAGAGATCCATGATGATTATATTCTGCTGTGTTCAGTGATGAGCACCATTGTATTCTTTTAGGCAGGGGCTATTTGCTTAGGCGTAAATAGCATATTTTCTTAGCAATAGTTATAGCAATGGATTATATTTACACTGTGTTAAAATAGCTAGATTTGATGCTATTTATACTACTTATTTGAAATAGTAGCAATTATAATAATTATTAGTCAAAACCCATTTAAAGATATCTGCAATTTAATTATGGATATCCCAATCAGATTTGTGACTAGGAAGAACTATATTTGGAGATATCTGCATTTAGCTTTGTGACTAGGCGTAATTGCAATGTAGATATCTGGAATTAACAATTTAACTAGTCAAAATACGTTTGTAGATATCTACAATGTGCATGCAAATACACCTTTGTTGAGCCCCACCTTGAACATTTTATTTAACCAATCCTAGCTTTGAAACTGTTGTCATTCACAGTTTTGTCTAAGAGTTTTATAATAAAGGTCCCGCGTCTTTGGGTGATTTTAAACTGTTTTATACAGAAGTAATTCAAAAGTATGGAAATAAAAATGTAACTGGAGCATGTGTAAAAGTGGTAGGTTAGACAGAGAGGACTTAAATAGGCTTTTGTCCTGTTTTTTTTTTTTATCGTAATGTTGAGACGTGTGTGCTGTGGAAAAAATTGTGTTAGCCTTTATTTACAAACGAACACATGCATAAGCCTCATCTCAGCCGTTGCAACATCTGATATAATGTTAAAAGAATCAGTGTCTATTTACACTAAGTACAAGTATACCATCGCCCACCAGCACATCAGTATCAATTGTGTTGGATTTGTGGTTAAAGTACGTGCTTTTTGACACAATCGACCAGAGTTCGCGTCCGCTTTTTCCCAAACATTTTTTTCTCCTTTTTCAAATCTCATATCGTATCGGAAAGGCATTTATTTTCTATAAAAATTAAGGAAATAATTAAAAAGTTGAAAATAAATATTGGGTAGGTGTGGGGAGGGCTTTAATTTTCCCAGTAAGGTGGCATCCATTTAAAAATTCAAATTAAAATTCAAATTAAAAAGTTATTATTGCGTACTGTTTTATAATGTACTACAATACTGAGGTGCAGATAATTGCCACTATTTCAAATAAGTAGTATAAATAGCATCAAATCTAGCTATTTTAACACAGTGTAAATATAATCCATTGCTATAACTATTGCTAAGAAAATATGCTATTTACGCCTAAGCAAATAGCCCCTGCCTAAAAGAATACAATGGTGCTCATCACTGAACACAGCAGAATATAATCATCATGGATCTCTCGCTATAATACAATACTCCCACCTTGTGGGCTATTTATGGAAGCTCGTTTCCGCCACTTAATTAAGAAATTAATAAAAAAAATAATTAATAAAGAAATAGCAACTTTTTATCTCACTGTTATAAAATGTATATCTCGCATTGTCTATATATCGCAATTCTGAGAAAAATTCAGAATTAATGGTAAGATAAAAGCTGCAAATTAGGCCTTCCTTTATTTTTTTTAAAGGTAGGCCTACCTTTCTTTAATAAATAAATAAATAAACATTGTTTTTCATTGTCTAAATATATAATAAATAAATTCAGAAGAGCAGTTTGTGATTTTCTGCCTTTATTGAACATTACACTGCATTTGGTCTATTTTGCAACATGATTCAATTAAAACACATGCACGCAGGGGACATTTTACCACACAAGGCTACATCCAGATTTATTTAATAACCCATGAAGCACTTCATCCAGTAGCTTTTCTCTCCGTGACAACAAAAACAGACTTTTATTATGTTGTTAGCGGTTAGCAGAGTAGGCGGGGAGGAGCTGAGTAAATTTATTCTGACGTCACACAACAGCATTTCGACTAGGGGCAATTGCAATTCAGATATCTTAAACTATAATTGTGACTAGTCGAAATTGAATTAGAGATATCTCTAATTACATTTGCGGATGTATGACGCGTCTATTGAAGATATCTATAAAATAATTACAGATATCTTAAATGTAGTTTTGACTAGTCATAAAGTATTTAGAGATATCTCTAATCTGATTTCTTACTAGTGCAATTATAATTGCAGATATCTCTAATTGTCATTGTGACTAGTCGAATTATAATTATGACTATCCGAATTACAATTGTGACTATCCAAAATTATATTTATGGATAGTCAAAACAATGTTTTAAATGCTAAAACGGCTTGCGATATTAAGCGCGCATACAGTCGCTGCTACGGAGGCCTTCACCATCACCGACCCCCACTACTGCATCTCGCCCACAGCGGAAGCAGAAGAAGGGTAAACACACAGGTATCCGGGCTAGGCTAACGGCTAAACCATACAAGCCAGCTATCCCCACCATCGTACTGGCTAACGTACACTCTTTGGATAATAAACCGGACAACATCCGATTACTACATTTAACTCAGAAGACTGTAAGAGACTGTTGTGTTTTTGTGTTCATTGAAACATGGCTCAGCAATATGGAATTACATTTGTTTCAATAATAATGAACGAAACTTTATAAAACTGAACGTAACTTTTCCAGAAACTATCAAAAATATGCCATTACAAAAGAAGAAAAAAAAAGAAAAGAAAAAAAATGAACTCAGTCGCACAAATTGAACATTCTCTTCAAATATACTTCATTTTTTGTTAATGTTTTCCAAAGATTCGTTACCAAATTCAGTCGATATAATTTTAAGGTAAAATAAAAATAATCATCTTATACAGAACTGACATTTACTTCTGGCTTTTCAAACGTGTATGCAAGTTCTACTTTACAAAAAAAAAAAAAAAAAAAAAAAGTTGAGTCAGTTTCGTTTCTCATCCAACACGTGAGAAGTTGAGCTGAACATTCCTTCATTGTCTCCGTGTGTGCAGGGCGCGGACAGGTACAATATACGCTCACTCTGCTTCATTGAGCAGGAAAGGGACTCTTATTTTGTGCAGTCGGCTGTTCGCTTCCTGCTATCTGTGCCTCAGACCCCTTACTTGCCTAGGTGGCTATTAATCATATGGCAATGGCCCATCGTAAGAGTTGACATTTACCCCTACTGCAACCTCTTCACTGTCTGACTCCATTACGAAGAGATGATATTTACCGGCCGTTGCGTCACTTCCGATCAGATCGTTTTTCACAGCGGAAATAATTGTACTCACAATTTCTTTTAAAAAACGTTTTTAATGCACATTTATGATTAGTTTCTTCACGCAAATCGAGTTCCTACACTATTTATCTACACGTTCTTTCATAGGGATCTTCAACTTGAAAGATGGGCTTTCAAATCTGTTGACTTTAGGAATCTTTGTTGCATTATGTGTCAATGATGACCGTTCAAAAATGGGGAAATGGCACTTTTCAATTTTTACTCCGAAGCTTGCATTTGTGTAACTAAAGAAGTATTAAACATATTTTGGTATCTTCATTTTTAAGGCCCTACATGTTTCAGTTCCAGAGATTATTAGAATTTCAATATTGGCTCTAGGGGTAAATCATTAAATTGTACACATTTTCCAATTTGTCAATTCACACTGGTCAATTTGCAAAAATATGAGGAAGAAATAATGTAGAAACTAGAGATTTATCTAATTTCTTTCTGTTAAAAAAAGTGCCATAAATATTTTTTCCAAAGTTTACATGCCTATAACTCAAGAAGCATTAAAGATATCACAATATGATTTTAGACTCCTGTTCTTAACTTTTCTTTTGTAAACATAATTCAAATTTATTTTTCTTTTTTTATTGTTAAATGTGAATTTTTATAGACTGAAGTAGAGTCTGAAGTAGAGTGATTGGCAGAATCACTGATAATACATCAAACATTGAAGGTCTCTTACACGTGAAATAATGAACACTTGTTCATTCTAAACCCCAATTAAATGGGATCTTGGGCAATCTTATTTTCCATTTCATACTGTTCAGAGGTTTCTGTCAGTGTTTTATTTGTGCTGAAATATATATTTAAGTAATTATGAAACAGTGAAGGATCTGTAAAATCCATTTTGTAGAAACAAAACTCAACAAACACAAAGCATAAAACAAGTAAATTTGAAAGTTGTATCTTTTTTTTTTTTAATCCAACTGTCTTTGAGAACCACTGATATAAAACAGATTAATTGCATTTCCTCAAGCTTCCTATTAGCTTAGCAGTATATACATTTCCTTATTAGATAAAAAAGAAAAAGAAAATCTCAGTCAGTCTTTAAGGTTTATTTGACACATTAGAATTTAGAAGACTTTATTATTATACCTGTGTGATGTGTGTGTGTTTTCTTTTACAGAAAGATAAAGAAAAGAAGGATGTGTTGTATGCTGGTGTCGCCATTAGAAGATAATACATTTTCAAACGGTCTCATAAACTTTCTTATCTGATTGATAATTTCACTCCTGTGACACCCAGCAGTTCCTGAGTTTATGGCTGAATTTTGGGAATGGTAAAAATGACCACATACAGCGGCAGAATATACAATTAATTCTGAAATACTTTTTATTTTCAGTTTTCTCTAGTTTTTAAATGTAAGCCCGTTTCTGCCACTGAATAAAAAAAAATGTAATTGTGACTTTTTATCTCACAATTCTGACACATTTGCCACTTTTTAGCTTGCAATTGTGACATTATATATTGCAATCGGACTTTATAACTTGCAATTGTTTATATCAAGAAATTCTGAGATAAAAAGTCAGAATTGTGATATATCAAATTTTATATTTTAATTTCAGTGTCTCAAGAGCTGCTCGGTTCACAGTAAATGCCATAGATACAATTAAAAAAAAAACTAATGCAATCTCTGTAAGTGTTATGACTTTAATTTGCTGATCATTTACATCCATCTTCCCACATTTGTAAGAAGAATCAGTTATAAATGTTTTGTCAACAAATGAGAAGCTTTAAGTTCTCCTCGAGATTTTCTGCCGAAATAAATGCGGTTTTATCATTTGAAACTAAAGATATGGAAAAATAAATAAATAAATAAAAATCCTGTACTGCATTTTCTGTTCTGCAAATAAGTTATTTTGTTCTACTACTTTTAGAGGCCCCTGCCAGTTTGAGGCTCTAGCAGCTCGGTTGCAAATTTAAAATAAGAGCTGCTGTGGTCTGATATTTTTCCATCTGCACAGAGATGTGGTTTGATCTGCTAGATACACAAGCAACATCTGTATGAGTCTATAACTGGACATCTCTGGTATGTGTCAGTTTGTGCATGTTTATCTTGATTTGTCAGTAGCGTGTGGTTTAACAGTGTTTTTAGACATGACATTCACAGTTTGACTTCTGCTTTACACAGAACAGCTTTACCAAGAAATATCCATCAGTGCTGTGCTCCTCAAAAAAAAAAAAAGAAAGAAAGAGAGAGAACACATCAAAGTGTGATATTACTGTAAAATAGGAACATATAATTTTCTTTGAATTTTCTTAGATTTTGTTTCTTGTCAGAAGTAACCTACTGTCTCGTCCTCTTTGCTCTGCAATGTGTTTCACTGCAAGAGAAAATGGACATGTGGCCTGAGAACATGAGAAGTGTGAAAAATAAATGTTGTGACCCTGCAGATCAATTTTCAGCTCTAGCAAGATAAGCAGAAGTAATTTCTAAGAATAACGTCTGTTGATATCACATTTTTATGTTTTACAAACATTGTATAAATAAATCTTCTTTTTCTTTGTGTAGTATTTGAGTCATAACGCCATATGACTGATCACTTTATATTACAAAATATCTTTTAAGATGCTTTGAATCTGTAACTGTTTTATTTTTAAAATAGAGCATTGATATTGAACAGTGACACTCTTTAGTAGTAGTTTATATTTTCTTAAGTCATTCTTCTTTTAAAATCTTGTGGACTCCATTGTGCACCCCAGTAATAACTCAGAGGAATTATGAGTCAAAATACCGAATCACCACACATAGATATTTTGAGACACTGACATCATTCGACACATCTAAAAGCAGACTAAACTTCTCATCTCCCACATCTGATGTCATCATCTTCAGAAAACATACTGCAGCATATATATATATATATATATATATATATATATATATATATATATATATATATATATATATATATATATATATATATATATATATATATATATATATATATATATATATATTCAATATAATTTTAAAACATTACAGAAAAGTTTGGATGGCATTTTCATTTTATCTGATGAAGTAGCATTCATGAGGGTAGCTGGTTTGATTACAGCCATCACTGGAGAAACCGCTTGCTCTACCCATAGCTTCTACCGCTCTCAAAGCGCCTCCTGCTGCCAGACAATCAGCCTACACTACCAGATATAAGTTTTGAACAATACGACTTTAATTTGTGTTTATTTTTAAAGAATTATCTTCTGCTCACCAAGCCTGCATTTATTTGATCCAAAATACACCAAAAGCAGTACAATTTTGAAATATTTTTACTATTTAAAATAACTGCTGTGTATTTGAATACATTTTAAAATGTAATTTGTTCATGTGATCAAAGCAAAATTTTCTATATCATTACTAGTCTTCAGTGTCACATGATCCTTCAGAAATCATTCTAATGTGCCAATTTGCTGATTGTCAATATTTAAAAGTTGAGTAAATTTTTTCAGGATTCTTTGATGAAAGATCCAAAGATCAGCATTAATCTGAAATTAAAATCTTCAAAAGCTTTTTTTTTATTTTAGAAATTATTTCTTTCATTAAACAAGGATGCTTTGAATTGATCGAAATTATAATAAAGACATTTATAAGGTTACAAAAGATTTATATTTCAAATAAATGCTGTTCTTCTGAACTTTTCATCAAAGAAACCTGAAAATTCTACTCAGCTGTTTTCAACATGTACACATTTTTGAGCAGTAAATCAGAATATTAGAATGATTTCTGAAGGATCATGTCACTGGAGTAATGATGCTAAAGCTCAACTTTGAAATCACAGGAATAAATTATATATTTTAAATATTTTCAAATAGAAAACAGTTCTTTTCAATGATAATGATATTTGAAAATGTTATTGTTTTTTTTCAGAAATTAAGAAATATATCATGACATACATTTCATCACTTAATGTTCTAAACCAGGGTGACTTGTTCGCAAAGATCCACCTTTCTATAAATTTCAGCTTGAACACACCTGTTTGCATCATTGTCAAGTGTTCCTGGAGACCCTAAAGAGTTGGTTCAGGTGTGTTTTTGGTACGGGCTGATTGATTAGACTGATTAGGACATTCACAAATCAGCATTTCTGGTTCTGATTCTAAATAGCCAAATAAAAATACCAGGTAGACTAGATGATTTCCAAAAACTGTCAAGGACTGCTAACCGTGTTGCTAAATCAATCTACATTATTTAAAAATACTTCAATCCTGATCACCATGCTTTCAATTAAATTATTATTTGAAATCAACAATGAAATCTGGCAACTGTCTCCTAAGTGTTGTTTCTTTTGCTCAAATAGCATTATAAACACTCATTATTTTGCGACTACACCAGTCAATGTGCATGTGCAGTCTAAAGCGTGCGTCTCAGAACACTGTTTCTTTGTAAGGAACCTCGTCAACCAGCCTCCCAACAGTGACTAGCTCTCTTCATGCCGGTGGTCCACGATGAGCTCAACAAAACATGGTGAGGTCTGTACTTGGCATGTTTGAACTTCTCTATGGTATTAAAGCTCCCCCTCTCGAGGAAGCGGTAGCTGCACATCTTCTCTCACCTTTGAACTGTGACCTCAAATCTGCAGCGCACACTACTAACTAAGCCCTGCAGGATCACATCAGCCCTGGCCAACAGGGCTCAGGCAGCAGCTGGCCAGGCTGGTTTAGCCCTGTACATGATGTCTGTGCTACAGGTATTTCAGGCCAAACTTCTCTGTGACATGGACGAGTCTGGCCGGTATCTAAGTGCATTCATGGAGCTGTGTAAGGAAACGGATCTGGCCCTACGTGCTACCAAGGTGATGATGCAGGCATTCAGAAAGGCCATGGCCAGCTTGGTGTTGCTGGAACACTACCTGTGTCTAAACCTGATGGAAGATCAGGGACACCAAAAAATGGCTTTCCTCGACTCCCCGTTCTCTACAAAGGAATTCTTTGGACCTGCCATGGTCAGGTTCACAGAACCCTTCATGAAAGCACAAAAGACATTGCAGGTGCTGCATCATTTCCTCCCCAAGCACCCCAGCTTGAAAACTGTCCACAGAGCAGCCTGCCAAAAGTGCAGTCTCAATCCCCTTCTTAAGCCAAAGCCTGGGCTTCAACAGCGCCCCCAGATGGCTAGGAAGTACTCCTTCCCGAAATGGCAAAGAAATAGAAGTTGGTGTTGATTTTAAATTAATTTTAAAAGTTTGAATGTAAAACTCAAAACAACTGCACTATATTTCTCTAGGGGGCAGTAATACTTAAGACTCTTTTGAAAGTTTGCAAGTAAAACTTGTAAACTGAATAGCGGGACTTCTGTATCTCTTCTGACAATACTGCAAAATGTTATTTGAGAAGTGTGTAACAGGACACAGCGTTTTAAGCTGAGATAGAAGTTTTATTTTTTACTTTATATGTATACTAATCCATTTTTGTTTTTGTTTTGTTTCTTTTATCAAAATGATGATACCAGTAACAACACACATTTTTTGAAGTTAAAATAGAAGAGCAGATTTACTTTACATTGATTGACTTATATTATGATATTTAAATATTATGTGCTGTGCTTTAAATGTTAGTTTTTACAACGTTTAAATGTTAGTGTATGAACCAGTAAAAAGACACTTAGTTATAAATTAAAAATGAATGTGTTAAATTCAAATTTAAATAAATAGTGTTTACATATCCTCCTGTGTGCATTCTAAATGTATTTAAACTTCTGAATGTCAAACTTGTTCAAAACAAGTGCAATGTCTTCCTCTAGGGAGTGGTAAACTGCCCAATAGGGCTGTGCAAAAAAATAATAAATAAAATAAAATAAGATTTTCATGTGCATCTCGTCTGCAAAGGCGCACCTGTGATTAGCAGTATATATCCAGAATGTGCATTCAGATCAGGGTTGACAGGTTTTCAAAACAAAACCTGCCCAATTGCTTCTCAAAACTAGCCCGGACATGAAAAACCATTGCAGACTGTGCAAGAATGAGTGACATTTATTATTGGGGACCCCCCTGGAACCACGATTGGGCTAGTTTTGGACTAGTTTTGAGAAGCAACTGGGCAGGCTTTGTTGTAAAAACCTGGCAACCTAGATAAACTACTAATTACAGGAGCGCCTTTACTGATGAGATGTGCATGAAAATCACATTTGATTTATTTTTTTAACCAAAATTTAAATGTTCTTTTATGAACCAGTAATAAGGGACATTAACGGGATGGTTGTTGAACGTGTCTCCAGCTTCAAGTTCCTGGGAACCCACATCTCGGAGGACCTGTCCTGGACCACAAACAGCTCCAGCCTGGTCAAGAAGGCTCACCAGCGCCTTTTCTTCCTCAGGACACTGAAGAAGAACCAGCTGTCTTCATCCATCCTGGTGAACTTTTACCAGTGTGCGATCGAGAGCATCCTGACCAGTTGCATCACAGTCTGGTATGGGAACTGTTCAGTGACTGACCGCAAGGCACTGCAGAGGGTGGTGAAAACTGCCCAACGCATCACAGGGACACCACTTCCTGCTCTTGAGGACATCCAGAGTAAACAATGTCTACGTCGAGCTCACAGCATTCTCAAGGACTCCTCTCACCCTGACCATGCTGTTTAACCTCCTGCCCTCTGGGAGGCGCTGCAGGAGCCTCCGGACAAGGACCACAAGATCCAGGAACAGCTTTTTCCCTACAGCTGTCTCCTTGCTGAACTCTGCCCTCTGACACCCCTCAACACCCCCCACACCACACACACAGACTCCTCCCCCTCTTCATCACTACATCTGACCGATTTATTTATTTATTTATTTACAAGCTAAAAACAGTAAACTTGTTATTACTTGCACTACTGTCTGTTCATCCAGAATTAGAGTAATCCATTTGCACAATGAAATATTTTCTATGCCCTTTACTGTCCATTGCACTAGTGTAAATGATGTTCATAATCCTGCCTATAGTGTGCATACACTTTTACATCTGTATGTATGCTGATAGTATTTAAAATCTGTAAATGATGTCCATAATACTGCCTTATCTGTTTTATTTATTGTACATTTGTATAACATAGTAGACCTTGTATATAATCTGTACTTATTGCCTATTGCACTTCTGGTTTAATGCTAACTGCATTTTCATCTGCAATGACAGAGATGAATCTAATCTAATGAAATGTGTTTATGTGGTTTAAGGTTCAATAAAACAATTATTATACAGCATTGAATGCGTGTAACATTACTTCGAGCCTCCCAATCAACATTAGCGCGCCTCCTATTGGATAACACAAGGACATATCTGCCCAAATGTTGTCACCATGTGTTCAGAGATTAGAATATAAAGCTTTCAAAATGTTTTTCATATAACGTTATCCTATAGTGCTACGACCCAGAATCTCACCTAAACTTACAGTCAGGAGCCGCTATTGCCTTTAAAGCAAATTAAAACAAATAAAACACATTGTGTGATCCCTTCTACATTTGAAAACAATTGAAACACCGTATTCCTTGATATTATGCTAAAAAAAACGTTAAAGAGCTAACGTTAGGCTACTGAACTGAATATTTCAGAGGCTGAATCTCTGACAAACGTCGAACCAACTTTATACCGGTTTTAGCAAGACAATTTCAAAATCCAAGCACAAAATGTTGAAGATGAGTCATGTAAGTTAGACAAACATTTTTACCTTAAGGGAAACTTGATACAAAGTTGTAATGATGATGATGATGGTCTGCACCTGGTTTTCATGAATCGCGTAAAATGATGAAAACGATCCATTTCTCAGGAAACAAAACAGCTGAATGTCGTATTTAGTCTGTGTCCCAACGGTTTTTGTGTTTAGTTTTTTTTTTGTCAAAATAGGTCACCCTCAAATGTGTGATATTATTGTGGTGGCTCAGGTCCAAGATTTAAAACTGACGCGGAAGTCCATATGACGAAGACGTTGTGCGTATGACGTCACGCGAACAAGGCGGCACCCTACGAGTGGTTCAATAAAAACATTCATTATTTTATACAAACTAGTGGATCAAATGAATCACAGTTCATGAAAATAAAAACTTTCGATAAACGTCTGATGCGTTCCTATCCGTTGATAATCGTACACTAGACGAATGAAATTTATTCAAACTTGCCACTTGTTTGATACAACAAACATGCATGTTTTCTCTTAATGCGCCTCTATTATAATAACCTTCTGAATTTCCATCTCAAATGTTCTACTAGTTCAAGATAACTTACACTGCATCATGCAAGTGTTATTATTTTATCTAGGCTACTACAAATGCTACAGATGTGAACTATTATCATTTGACCACTAGACGGATCGGTCACATTTCCGCGTAAATTATGCCTGTAATGTGTTTTGCTGCTGCTACTCATCTGCTGAGGCAAAACAAAGGCCTACGCTAAATAAAAAGTTTTTTTTTTTTTTTTTTTTTAATCTTTACTTTACCAGAAATAATTATGTATTATTAAACCACAACGCGTTTTACCATGGTTTCACCCAATAGATTCACCATGTTACTTTAAATAGTTTGTTCTCACTATGAAAACATTTAAAATAATGTTGTATATTACATTATTTATTATAATAATATCTTAAGAGTAATTTTTTTCTTTATATTTATAGCAGTGGTTGATACCAGTTTTACCGTAACAATCTATATAATGTCTGTGTATATATTTATTTACTGTATTTATTAACAGCATCACACACAGTCTGCCCATGTGACTGACTGATAGCATGATCAATACATATACAAGCAATAGGAATATTATACTGTACTATGAATACAAACCAGGAATTTAAAGAAATGGAGACTTTCCCTTATTTATAATTTACTTGTAAAGACAAGACACCACATAAAATAAGATTTGACAGTGACCGATGAAATGAGCAACAAATGAACTGAGAGAATATAAAAAATAATATGGAAGAGATAAACATAAGTCACCTAGACAGCTTTATATTGTGAATCTTCAGATCATTATTTTTATAGAAGCCTAAAATATTAAAGGTCAAAATTTTAAATCATTCAGCAAAAGCTCATTACTCTGTTGTGTCAGATAATGAACTCAAAAAACATTTAACGGCAAACAAATTCGAATTTGGACACAGCCACTGACTCCATTCAGTCTAATATCTTTTTGTTCAGAATCATAAGATAATCGTGCAGCCTTGGTTTAATTGTTGTTTATTACTGGATATAATTTATTAAAATGAAAGTTTAATTTGACAAAGTACAAGTTGATTTCAAAATGCACCTACATTTTTTGGGCATTTTGTGTTGACTCGTCTTGTGAACCCAGTCTCATATCTCGTCTGTCTCGTGGGATAAGTGTCTCGTCACACCCCCATTTCATTTTCTTATTTAATACTATACAAGTATGCACGGTACATTTCTTTGTTATTTAACGTTTTGATATATATTTTTAATTAACTTATGTAATGTTGCTATTTTCATTTCAATTGTTTGCAGAAACCATGAAAATACAAATGTAATATTTGTCACACTAATAAATCATCCTAGAGTTTGTCACACCCTCAGCTCGTTCCCTCAGCCCCAGTCACCATTGCCAGTCACCATCCACTCAATCTCCCATGCACCGCTCACGTGAACCGTCACCTGAATACTGATTACCTACACCTGCACCAGCAATCACCACACCTTTAAATACTCACCTCACTCATTCACTCACCGGCTGGAATCGAGATTGCATGGACGCTCTTATGGATCTTCTGCCTGCTGCTTGTGGATCATATTGTGACTCTGTGGAGATTCAGACACAGCGATTAAGGGAAGTGACTCTTTGTTGTCTGGCCTAGCCTTGTGCTTGAACTCACCCATTTGATCAGTGCTTGAAGACACATCGTCTGTGACCACACTTACTTGCTCTGTTAAAAATCCTATGTTAATAAAGCCTCACGTAAACACTTACCCATCTCCTCCTCTCCTTGTGTGGATGTGACAGAGTTAAACTGAAACTGAATATTTACTGACCGAACTGATATACATCTCTGAATCATACAAATGCCTGTATGATAACTGCAGGAATGCCATAATAAAATAATCTGAATTCATTAAAATTCAGATTCAGACTTAAATTATGGTTGAATAGAAACATTTGCAGCATTAAACAGTTTATTTAAAAACCAAGTGTAAAGGTTATTACGAGACAATATAAGTGCTATAGAGACAACAGTTTCAGTAGCCTTCGTTCTGGAAGTGTTTTTTTTCCTATTTTTTAAATTTTTTTCTATAAGGATTTGATAGAATAGTAATATCTCAAATATAAATCAGAGCAGTACACACTTTAGTCTGAAGAGGAAAAACAACAAATAAACTTATCTTCATATGTACAAGTTTACATACAGAATCATCAAAAAGTCATTTCTTAAACAGAAAATGAAGATTTGAACTTCAAGAATCCACAACAGCAGCTGCTTTTAAAGTTATTACAGCTCTTTTCTTTGTCAACTTCTGTCAAAGTAAAAGCTATGAACCGTGTCTTTCTGTCCTTGTTTTGATGCTGCAAACATTGATTCACATGTTTCTGATAAATGGGCTTTTTAGCTCTTTTCATCATTTTAATAAATCACAAAGCATATGTTGTATAAATGTAGATAAGACATTTATTTGTGATTTAAATACAAACCACTTAGAAAAAAAAATATTCATGAAGCATAAGGTATTTTGCACAACTTTCACTTACGGTTTAAAAATAATACACACACAAACTAAAAAGTACTTATTACATGAATTATAACAAACTGCAGATGTTCTTCTTTTGTTGTTTTGGATAAAGTATTTGTTAACAGATGACACAAACTTGCAGGGACTTTCCTTTGACAATTACAAAACATTAAAATGTGAAGAGATCTGGAAAAAGTCTCTGGATGTCACGCTGAGATGTTTTCAGGAAATTGGAAAAATAGACTGTATGCTTTTTTTTTTGGGGGGGGGGGGGTTAGGGTTTCATTCAATAATTATTTTATAACATCTTGTCTATCATCTCTGAAAATTTATTGGCAAAATTCACTTAAAAATAACGATTTATTGCAGCAAGCTCTCATGTTGAGAACACGCTGCAGAGGTGTTTTCTCTTAATACAAAAACAGTTATTGTCCTGTTTAAACTAAGGCACGCAAAGTTTTATATATTTGTTTGTTTAATAATATCGTGAGATGACAGAGAGCAAGAGAACAACGCAGTCTGAAGCTGCTCACTTTTTAGATGATCTTGTTCGTCTCTGTCGGCTCAATCGTGGGGTCTTAGTATTTTTTATAATGGACTATTTCACATCCAGAGATGAAGGACCAGATGATGATGTTACTAAAGATGAGGAGTCTGATGACAGTCTGAAATATGAACATGTGCTCACTTTTCTAACTACAAGGTAGTCTACACTTTGTGTATCTAAACATACAAGAGCTGATCAGAAGTTCAGAGACTATGTTCATCATGATAAACCTCAGAAAACTGTCTTCTTTAGGGATATGTTAGTCTGTTTGTGTAATGATGCAGTATATCGCTCCTGACAGACGATCCTTAAGTAGAAGTGAAAGTGAAACCGAAAAAAAACATTCAGGAAAATCATAACAATCAG
The DNA here is from genome assembly GCF_003368295.1 of Carassius auratus. Classification (NCBI taxonomy): domain Eukaryota; kingdom Metazoa; phylum Chordata; class Actinopteri; order Cypriniformes; family Cyprinidae; genus Carassius; species Carassius auratus. Next base: position 86,642 of record NW_020527808.1, read on the forward strand.
CCAATTTCAGACAGCCATAACTTTGGTTAAAAATTCACAATGCGTTGGGTTTTCCCTTCGCATCACAAATGATGAAACAAGAAATGAACAACAAGAAAGACAATATGACTGTAAGCATCACACAGTTAATATTAGTTATTAGTTAAACTTATTTTGCTTTTACGCATATTACGAGGAGCTTGTTTTTTGCCCAAGCTGTTGTGATCCTCTCAGGTCATGAGACATCTTTCATTCTGTGTCTGTAAGAAAGATGGACAGAAAATAAAGAGAGAGAAATGAACAATGCCATTTACAGCACATCTGTCATCAGTCAGAGAATTAAAATGGTTTTAAATGTGTTTCTTATGGAGATGATTTCGTCAGTGCAGGTGAAATCAAACACAGATCTAAACACACACTACAGGAGTGAAGTATCTTACCACATCATCAGACTCTAGTTCTGGCACTTGTTTGATTTTCTTCATGTCTGTTTGAGTAAAATAATTACACACAATTAAACATTAATTTTGCTACATGAAAAGGTTTTCCTCTCAGTTATTTGTAGCTGATACTTGCCATCTCTGGATCTCCTGCAGCAAAAGATCATCAAACCAACAGCCAGCAGCAGAACAACAACAGCAACAACAATTCCTGCTACAGCACCTGAAGACAGAGCTGAACCTGGAACAGCTGGAACAGATAAAGACGACCATCATTAGTGTGAGGAAATCTGTTTATGTCATATTCACTGTATATATATATTCTCTGGACACCTTTACAGGGCCAGTGTGTAGATGTCAAAAACCTTATTTATCTATCAATATACAGAGATTATTTCATATTATTCATGGTTTAAAAACAAACTGAGCTCTCAGATCAGAAAGATCAAACCATTTCATAACATCTAGTTCATTTAAAACATGAAACCATGAAGACGTCAGATGTGCCTCTAAGTAACTCCTCATATATCCAGATTGAAAACACAACTTTTTATCTGTGTATTTCCCTGATTTTAGCACAGTTTCTACAATATACTGTTTATTTAACCCTCTTGTGTCTATATATATATATATATATATATATATATATATATATATATATATATATATATAGAGCTGACACACTTGAATGTAACTGACAGAAATATGAGAAAAATGCCCCATCAAACAAGTTTTACTTTTATAATTTGTCAAAAAAAGAAAGAAAGGGGGATGACACATACTTCCATCAGTATTTTTGTCCTGTTGTTCCTTTTGGGTTTCTTTCTCATTTTTGTCAGCATTTGAGGCTGGAAATCATAAGATAATACAAATGAAACACAAAAGAACACAAAACTTGATCTTGAAGGAATAAGTCATTATATCAGTTCTGTTCATTCACAGCTGCTGGAAAACCTGTAAAAACAGAGAACAAACTCCCTGCAGAATCACATTACTGTATTATCAGCTGTTCAAGATAAAGAAACACATCACCAGTCAGAGTGAAGGTTTAGAAATAAAAATGAAATAAAATAACCACATTGTAACAAATCATTAACACTGTACAGGAAAAGGCAATAAACTATTCTTGAGATCACTGTTCAAACTGTTCAAAAAGAAAATTCAATTATTCAAGGCTAAATAATATTAAATGACTCACCACTGACAGATTTAATTATTATCTAATTAATATTAGGGCTTATTTGTTCCATCATATTTTGTGTTACAGTGTTGTAAAGATTATAAACCCTCACACACGATTGCATTGAGTTTATGAATGCATTGGCCAATCAGAGGCATTCAGACCCAAATCTGCTTTATTGCCAATTCTCATCATAAACAACAAAATACATATGTATGAGATTTATTAATCATACAGTTTAGACAATTTCACTTATTATAATGTGTGTTTTTTGTTCATGAACTCACTCAAGACTGAAGTCAGTGATGATGTTCTGTGGTAATGCACAGGTTCTTTGCTCGTTTTCTGTTGCTGTGTGTTTTTTTTTTTTTTAATCAAATGTAAGCCTTATATAAATACAAATAAATACAGTTTCAGTCATGTTAAAAACATTAATTGAACATTAAGCTGCTTTTTAGCCTTATGCTGGAGTTGATTCACTCTCTGGCAATGAATCAAGTAATTCAATAATTCAATAAACCAGCTCAATAATATTGTGTATCAGCGGTCTCACAGGCTGACGATAGCATGATAATAATACTGACTCTCACTTAAAAACTGTTACAAATATCAGACAGCCATTGTATAGAAAACTGAGATTCAATCTTACTGTTGTGAAGCAGGTAAAGACCTGTCACAGCTTAAAAAATAATAATTACACATATAACCTGCATTTAAACATGAATTAAACGACTCACCAATGACAGTAACTCTGAAGATCTTTTCACTGTTGCTGCTGCTGATCAGTAGTTTATATTCTCCAGAGTCTGTGGTTGTGATGTTCATGATGGTCAGAGATCCAGTCTGACTGTCCAGCTTCAGTCTGTCTCTGAATCTCTCAGGACACTTAACATCTGTACAGATCTTCATATCTCCATTGCTGTAAGCAATGCGAACTTTATAAAAATACCATGTCGCTCTGTTTTCTTTGTTAATTTCAACACCAGTGTGTAGAGTGACTGGATCTCCCTCCTTTACCAGTTTTTGCACTCCATCTGAACCAGCATCAGACACACCTGAAGAAATGACCAGAAGAACAAAATAGTCAAATGCATAATATTCAATCAAACAATGATTTACACATTCACACATCAGACAAACATACGCAACTTGTGTCTCATGGTTGATCTTGTGCATCTTAATTAACGGTGCATTCAGATAACATTAACAGTAGAGCCTAAAATCTAGATCAAATATAAATGCATATAAATGCATGTAAAATGCATACAAAAAAAAAAACAAAAAAAACATAAACTGTGTTACAAAGATAAAATGAGGTCTTAAGATATTTTAGATTTAGTCCGAGAGCTCTCAGTCCCTCCATTGAAGCTGTGTGCACGGTCTACTGTCCATGTCCAGAAAGGTAAGAAAAACATCATCAAAGTAGTCCATGTGACATCAGAGGGTCAGTTAGAATATTTTGAAGCATGTGATGTGAACGCTGTCTTCCGTACTCGGATGCGCACCCTCGAACCGTACCAGAGTCCGCTTAAAAATGGTGCTCTGGGGTACGCTTCATGTGAACTCGATTCGCTGCTTATGTGAACACAATCGTACCAAATCGCAGAAGTGAGCCGCTTTTAATGACAAATTATTTGATGAAAATGTGTGTTTGTGTGTGTGTGTTTCACTCACTTTCCTGATGAGCATGACCAGGGACGGACTGGGACTAAAAAACGGCCCTGGACTTTGACTTGATTTTGTAAATCCGCACCCGCCCGTACCCGCAGTGTTTAAAACCGCATCCGACCCGTTTTCCGACAGCAGCACTAATTAAAATCCGCACCCGACCCGACCCGCTTAAAATAGAACCGACACCCGACCCGCACCCGAAATCAAATCAGTTAAGCAAATCACATTAGACACACTTTTTTCGAATTTTATTGACGAGAATTTATATTTCACTTTTTACTGCAAATGTCGAAATACGTGCTCTTTGGTCCATCAGTCACTGATCACATTAGAATAAAATATCTCATAATAAAATACAAGATTGACTGATTTATGAATGTATATGCATAGTTCTCATCAGTCGGAAATACAGATAAACACTTTCATTTGTTGTATTTTTGATCCTGAAAGAAAACAGAACAACAATAGAGCGAATCATACCACCGTCTGAGGTTGTGCTTCAAGTCGAACGGTTCACAGCTGAGCATCGCGAGAGGCGGATCTGCGCCAGAGCACGCATGTAAATGAGCTGCACAAAGTAAAAAAAAAAACCTGGATAGCCTAGATTAGGCCCATATTCACAAATGTGTTAGCTATGGAATTGTCAGATACATGCAAGTGGCAGTGTATTGTTGTTTAAACACCTTTATAACGATCGCGTTATGCGCAATATAATTTTCCCAGCTGGCACATGACCGACCTTCAACGTTGAAATATGGTTGAAATAAGGTCAGTTGTGGTTTCAACGTTGAAACAACGTTGATTCAACGTTTAAAGCTGAATGGTTGAAAAACATCCAGCACATGACCAACTTTCAATGTTGAAATATGGTTGAAATAAGGTCAGTTGTGGTTTCAACGTTGAAACAACGTTGATTCAACGTTTAAAGCTGAATGGTTGAAAAACATCCAGCACATGACCAACTTTCAATGTTGAAATATGGTTGAAATAAGGTCAGTTGTAGTTTCAACGTTGAAACAACGTTGATTCAACGTTTAAAGCTGAATGGTTGAAAAACATCCAGCACATGACCAACTTTCAACATTGAAATATGGCTGAAATAAGGTCAGTTGTTTTAATGAAACAACGTTAAAAATGTGTAATGCTAAATGGTAGAAAAAGGTTAACAAGCTTTTAAATTATTTATATTAAATTATTTAAATTAATTATTTTAATAGCATTTTAAAATATTTTAGTCATGATACCTATTCTAAAATCTAAAGGTATATGTTAAATATTATCATCATTAACAACAATAAAACTATATACATTTCGCTGCTTTATCACACTGAAACAACTCCCATTGGTAGTTTTATTTTATTACTTCTATCATGATTGGTTAATCTGGCTGTCATTCAGGAAACTGGACAATGAATCGGTTCGCGCCTTTCTACATTTAAAAATATGACCGTTATTGTCGTCTTTCTGTGAGTGAGGCGGCTAACTGTGAGCTGCTGCTCGTTATAACTGACTGCTCTATCGGTCCCGAATTATTTCATATTTGCCTGTACATTTTTTTTTTATTTTGAGCGAATTTGAGTCGTGACATGTCAATGGAGAACAAAAACTGTGAACACAAGAAGGGTCAGGTGTTCTGCGAGGTCCTGAAAACATCCTGGCAAAATGAGGTAAGAAAATCGCTAACATAATCTTATTATCTTTTGAAAATAGTAAAGTATTACCAGAGTTTACAAATGGGTAGTTTAAAGGACATGTAACCTGCAGATAAATAAATACCCGTGTGTCTATTTTTGCATTGCTTTATCACAGATGATCAAGTTAGGTGCTCACCTAATGTGTTGCTGGTAAGAGAGATTTAGAGATGGTTTAGAGATTTTCCCATATTGTCCTGATATGTATCCCATGCATTAGGTGTGTTATATATGTTTGTATTCTTATAATAGTTTCAAAGTGTTTTCTGAAACATAAGTGCAAATGTCGGTATTTAAATAATATAATTTTAATGAATTAATGAAAATGAATAAATAAAAAAAAGGATCGTTTAAAGCCATGGTTCTCAAAGTCTCAGGCCCCCTCTAGTTGTTATGCAGGTGAATCACTAAATTAAACTAATTAATGTTAATACATTTTAACTTAATCTTTGAGTAAGTTTTTTTTTTGCACATTTAAGTATGTTACAGTTAAAGTACAGTACAGTTTTGTAACTTTTGTTACATAATTACATTTAAAATTACATTTTAATTTAAACTTTTTTTTTATTTACCTGTGTATGTAAGCACAGTTGTAGTGTTAATGTTCAAACATGGTAAAGTGTCTGACAATAAATATTCTTATTAGAATAAAACTGCCTCATTTTTTAACTGTAGACCTGTAGCTGAATAGTTTGGTCTACTACGCTGCTGAAATGTAATGTTGGTCATTATGGTGCAACTTAATATTTAATAACAAATATTTTCTGAAGTGGTACTTGGTATAAAAAGTTTGAGAACCAGTGGTTTAAAGAAATGGTATAATATGAAATCCTGCTTTTTAAGAACTTTTCAGTAAACCATTTCTTTTTTCCCCTTGTAGAGTCATCGAGGATCCAGCTTGTTCTTGAAACATTGGTAAGAAATTGTTCATCTGCTACATTGCACTGTCACTTCTGCTAGAGATGCTTTGACCTTTTGTGATAGGTTTTGATTGTACTTAGTTTATTAAAAATTTACTGAATTAGATTTTATTTGTTTTACTACACTGTATTACTAGTGTTTTGATTAAAACAGTGTAACTGGGGGCTCTGAAAACACTGTTTGTGAATAATTTGTTAATATTGTAAATTTTCATCTGAATACATTGAATAAGTGTTTAATGAATAGTGTTGTCCACTTTGTTTCCAACCTCACTGTTACTGAACTGTAAAGTGAAAATATTGTGTGATTTATTTTGCATTCAGTTTTCAGTTAAATATATTTCACAATATCAAAGTTATTGTGAAACATTGTGGACATACCTAAACAAACTGGTTAAATCTTATGTTCCCTCCAGAAGTTTGCCCTCTGCAAGTGAACGACGCCTTGTGGTGCCATCCCAAAGAGGTTCAAAATCACTCTCACGGACCTTTTCCTGGACTATGCCCAGCTGGTGGAATGACCTCCCAATCTCAATCCGAACTGCTGAGTCTTTAATCATTTTCAAGAAACATTTTAAGACTCCTCTTTTTCACCGGAACTTAACCAACTAATGCTAGCACTTTTCCTTCTTTTCTTGTCTTTCATAAAAAAAAAAAAAAAAAAAAAACCTGGCTATGCGTTCTGTACTAGACTAACTGAGACTTGTCATGGCACTTGTATACTGTTGTTGTTCGCTTGTACACCTGACTGCTTCTGTTCTTCTCATTTGTAAGTCGCTTTGGATAAAAGCGTCTGTTAAATGATTAAATGTAAATGTTTATACAGGACGGTACAGAAAGTGCACAAGTGGGAGAGAGTGGAGGGGACGGCGTCAGAAAGGACCTAGCGCTGGGACACTTTCAAGGATCACCCGAAGCACAACCACACTGTATACACGAGGCTGCTGGTTCTAACATTTTAGAGTGCCCTGCGGTAGAAATCTCATTCTGCATTCCCCACAGTAAAGAAGACACAGTCCGGGGGGGTTCCCATTAGAAATCAACTGGTTGAAGGTTCCCTGCTCGTACTGTGCAACACATTTTCACGGCACAAATGTGCACAACTTGAAATGAGACACATTACTAAAACATGTTTTTGACAGAAACTGTAGTTTTCCACCAAAATAAAAGATCCACTGGTTTCAGTCATAAAGGTACAAGGGTTTGTCTTGTAAGTGCTGAAAAAAATATGCTTTTTTGTGCCGAATTATTTTACAAAAACCTTTAAATATTATTGTATTTGGATTGTTCTACTACATGTTTTTAGCATTACCTCCATGCATACTCTGCATAATAAAGTGTGGGATTATTTTCATCTGTTTTATACAGTATGTTTCCAAAATTAAACTGCTGTTTGACAATTTTGAGCATGTGGTAGTTTATTGAAGTTGTTTGTAAAGCCAATGCTGCCAGTCATTAGATTTTTAGCCTTGCATGTACCATGTTGATCTAAATGCCAACTGGATCTAGGTGTATTTATACACGGTGCAAGGTACGACGGGGAAACAACGTCGTGTTATCAACGCTGATTAACTTTTCAAAATCAACACCTCATTCAGCTTTTATCCCAGGGCTGCAGCACGACCCTAATTCACCCATAATGCAGGTAAGACGGTGAAACAGCGTCGCGATTTCAACGGTGAATCCACGTCGTTATTTCAACGTTGATCCAATTTGCAAAATCGAAAGGTTATTCAACGTTGATTCAACGTCGGGATTTCAACAGTGAATCAGCGTTGTGATTTCAACCGTACATCAACGTCACGATTTCAACGGTGAATCAACGTCGTGATTTCAACGTTGATCCAATTTGCAAAATCGAAAGGTTTTTCAACGTTGATTCAACCCTGGTACCTGACGTTGTTTCAACGTTGAATCAACGTTGAAATGCCGGCTGGGTTATGACACAAATTTTAAAATAGGCTTAAATCAAACATTTTAATTCAGATTCTGTATATATATATATATATATATATATATATCTATATATATATATATATATGTGTGAACGGAAAACAAAAACAACGGGAAAAAAAACCAGCTGGCTGATCTTAACGTCTGTTAACTATGACTCATGCAGCCGTTCGCGCTGTGGTGATTTTTTTTTTTTAAGTGGAACGTAGGCCTGTTTGCACGTGACTGTTTTGAACCCGTGTTTAGACCCGTGTTTCCCTGTGTCCGACCCGACCCGCACCCGTATCCGACACAGTTGGATATTTTTCACCCGTTTCAGCAAAATTTGCGGGTCACCCGTCGGGTACCCGAAACCGTACAGGACTCTACTTTGACTAGGCCCGGCCCAAATCAATCGGCGCTCGTAAACTTGACAAAAACAACAATAACACCTGGCATGAGTGTCACAAGACTTTAATTGTGGCTCATGATACCATACCATCCAGATTATAGCAATAGCTCTGATGTTGACTAGATGTTGAGCTGGAGTGGGTGTCTTTAGCCGCGTTTCCACCGCAGGAACTTTACCCAGGAACTAGGGACTTGGTCCGGTACTTGGTGTGTTTCCACCGCAGGAACCAGGAACTAAATAAAAGTTCCGGGTAAAAAAATGCCCCCCAGAAAGTCCCTGCTGGCGAGGTGGTACTTTTTCAAAGTTCAGGAACTTTCGGGGGCGGGACTTTGGCACTACACATGCTGATTGGTTGAGTTCACGCAGCATTGGTTGAGTTCAACCACCATTTATTCGGATAAACATTTTAAAATATTACTGTTATTGTGTCATGAAATGTAATTTTAAAAGTATTTCAGGCGAGAATGTAGTTGTTTAAAACTCAAATCTGTTGTTTATTTATAAAGACAGCGCCTATTTAAAAATGTGTTTCGCCGACCTCGTAGACGGTGAGCTCCACTCGATCAGCGGGAGCTCAGTCCTCATGTATCCGCCGAGAAGCAGCCTCTCCTGGGATAGACCTTCTGATATGTGCCGCTGGCTCTGATGTGTCTTTAGTGGTTAAACATAAAATATAATTCAGCTGCGGGGTAAATCTAACAGGTTTTCTTTGGTCTGTATTCAATTTATCTATATGTTAAAATGAAAATAAAAAAGGCAAGTCTATATATTTCGTTTCATTGTAATGGCTGTATAATGTTACACATATCCCTGAACTAAGTACATTTCTGCAGCTGTTATTATGTTTAAATGAAAACGAAAGGAGGCAGTGGTATTTTATATCCTATTTCGTTTTATTGTAAATATACTGAGGGGAAAATTGCAGTAGCCAAAGCTATCTGAGTTCACGCAGCATTGGTTGAGTTCAACCACCATTTATTCGGATCATTTTCAAATATTACTGTTATTGTGTCATGAAATGTAATTTTAAAAGTATTTCAGGCGAGAAGTAGTTGTTTAAAACTCAAATCTATGGTTTATTTATAAAGACCGTGCCTATTTAAAAAATGTGTTTCGCCGATCTCGTAGACGGTGAGCTCCACTCGATCAGCGGGAGCTCAGTCCTCATGTATCCGCAGAGAACAGCCTCTCCTGGGCTAGACCTTCTGATATGTGCCGCTGGCTCTGATGTGTCTTTAGTGGTTAAACATAACATATAATTCAGCTGCGGGGTAAATCTAACAGGTTTTCTTTGGTCTGTATTCAATTTATCTATATGTTAAAATGAAAATAAAAAAGGCAAATTTATATAATATTTTGTTTCATTGTAATGGCTGCATATACACATTTCCCTGAACTAAGTACATTTCTGCAGCTGTTATTATGCTTAAATGAAAACGAAAGGAGGCAGTGGTATTTGATATCCTATTTCGTTTTATTGTAAATATACAGTAAGGAAAATTGCAGTAGCCATGACGAGCTGACTGAAGTTATCAAATACGCTGCTGTTTATAGATTTACCGGACTTGCGTCGTCGTGGACATCACACTCCCCAGTCGAATGCACGAAGTCAGAACTAACTACCGAGGATGCACGTCCAAAATCAGTGTACTTTTTTTTTTTTATCAGCAGTTTGTATTGAGAAACGCGCGCAGACCTACGTCACCAGTCTATTTGCCTAATCTACCCGGTACTTTACACCGCGGTGGAAACGCAGAAAGCAACAGGTCTGGGGGGAAAAAAGTTCCTGGGAAAAAAAGTTCCTGGTAAAAATGTTCCGGGTAATTTCGGTGGAAACGCGGCATTTCTCTGCTCTTGGTCTAAGCTGAACCTGAATAAACAATGATGGAATGGATTTTTTTTTTTTTAAACAGTTTTTATTCCAAGATAGCATGGAATAGTTTATATTAGAGCCCGACCGATATGGATTTTTGGGGGCCGATGCCGATGCCGATATTAACTCGAAAAGAGCCGATTTATAAGCCGATATTTTGATTTTGAAAATAAACTGGATATTAGACCCATTTCCTATAAGCTGCACTTACACAACATTCAATAGCAAAATATCTGCCTGTTCTATGTACGTGGGCTGTATAAACCATTTTCCAGAAGGGATTATGTTTAAAAAAAGCCTTAGATTACGGTCTCAATCACTAAACAATTGCACATAAAAAGTATATATTTTTTAATGATCAAAAAACAGTCTGGTTTTAAACATTTAACACTTTTACTTTCTTCCAGTTGAAGCTGGTTTTAACAGTCTGTGTACTGTAAATAAATTATAATACTAAAGTGAAAGTTAAAGTATTTGCAGAAGTAGTCCCACACTTTGCTGCTACAGCATTCACCTTTTTCAGCCATCTGTAGGCAGAAAGAGAGACATAGAAAGAATAAGCATGTGTATTAATAATATCACCATGTATCATTACTCATGTCATCATTAGAATTATAATAATAATAAACAGGGATCTCCTACATAGGCAAAAATGAGAAAAATATATATATATATTTTTTATTTGCCAAGCAATAGGTATTAACCTCCTTATATATAACAATATTATTTCAACATTTTCCTGTTATGTCTGTAAAGTTGCTTTGAAACAATATGTAAGAAAAAAAAAAAAAGAAAAAAAGCGCTTGTTCAGCTCACATTTATTTACATGTCCCCTCTGGTTTAATCATTTCTGACGCACCTACTGTAGTTACTGTAACTACACTATATTTGGAAGACTACCGGAAGATTACGGAATCAATTCGAAGTTGAATGGTTAATGTTAGTGCCATGAACACACCGCTGTCAATTTTGAGAAGAACCACCTTCAAACAAGTTAATAGCAAGCATTTAAGGGGCCTGCTAAAAAGGAAGCTATATTAGCGTTAGAGTAACGTAACCAGCCTGAATTCACCAAATTGTGCTCTGGACCTGAGGGTAGCCTCTTCTTCCTTGCTTCTCTCTTTAATTTTCATCAGCAGGACTAGCGCTATCGCTCGCTTCTTACAACGGGACAGATACATGTTTGCAGCTGACCGAAAGGAGGAACAACAGACTATGAAAGAGCTCCCGCTAAAAGTTTTTAAAACTCCGCCAACGCCATAGCGCAGCACAGCGCAAATCGCATTGTATCTGAAGGGCAACGCTGAACCCAGCGGCCAAGCGCTGTGCATACCGCGTCCTGTGTGAAAGGACAATTACGCGGTCATTATGTGGGAAACACACCGCAATAGAATAAGAATAAGTTAAACGCTAACGTTACAGTTCGACCTCTTATTAACGTTCGCGCTCTCCCACTGATAAACATGGTATTAGCTTTGTGGCTAATCTAATATAGCAATGCATTAGCGGCTGTAAGTGATGTTACAGAATATTTAGAAGTGATAATGATAGGACCGTTAACTAGAACTACCACACTGCTTTTATATACAGTGTATGAACTAAATCTACAATCATTTCACATGACGAACGACAGACTCACCTGGGTGGCTTGGCTGATCGCTTTCTTCTTTGTGGATTTCTAGCGCTGTTGCAACTCTGGAGTTGCAGACCGCCCTCTGGTGGGCAAACGATGCAACACTCATAACATGAGTGAAGCGCATGAGACTGTTTCTCATGTTTCATCGGCCGTTATAAACGCCGATGCCGATTTAAATGCAATTAGCTCATATCGGCCGATAATATCGGCCGGCCGATATATCGGTCGGGCTCTAGTTTATATAATATGCTGTTATAACATTATAAAATAAATGTATTACTTAATCATCCTAATTCATTCAGTAATTAATTAATTGATATTACTGCACAAATAATAATACCACATCTAAATGAAAATACACCATTACAAATGTAGCTTCTGTATTCTACTACTATAGAATAGCTACTGAATGTGACATTTTACAGCTAAAATGTTGAAGTTTAGCTGAAAATGTTTCAACCTGAATATCACTTCCTAACATCATCTCTAGCAAGTAACACTCTTTCTCTTCTCATGTTCCATACTTGAATCTGGATCTGGCTGTGGCTTTTTTCTCCCTCGCCTTCTCAGCCCCACCCTTTTCTTTCCGTTTTTTACCCGCGGCCGCATTATGCATATTGTTTGTTTGTTTCTATGCTTCTTCTATCTAATGTCAACGTCTTTGCTGTTCATTTCTTCCTACTCTTCCACTTTTTATTCTTCTTACTTGGGGGCCACGGCCAGTGCAGCGGGCATCCAACTTAAAAGTGCATTGCTGCCACCTGCAGTACTGGAGTGTAAAAAAGATTAGCGGGGGGGGGGGGGGGGGGGGGTAATGGCCGTTCTGTGATTCTCCAGATCACACAGATGGCCAGTCCGCCCCTGAGCATGACTGATGCGCTGCAAGCAGAGAGCTGTACATCTCATTTATGTTCGCCTTCAACGTCCTTTAGAGCATTATCAGTAAATTCGTAAGACAGACGCAATTGCCGTTATGCACCGAAGCTTTATAAATAAAACAAACAGTTCAAAAACGTAATACATAAAAGTGCAGAGAGTAATGTTATGCATTTGCCGCCTTCTCCTGCGCTGTCGTCACCAAGCAACAGGGTAAACAGCTGCTGGCTTGATGACGCAAGCGATCCGCGGTTCGGACTCACTGCTTTCATACACGTACTCCGCAGTACATGCGAGCTCATTTACATAATGTCCGTCGGAAAGCCAGCTAAGTTCGGAATCCAGCTGGCCGGTTATATTGTTCAGATATACGGCCCAAACGCCTGACATCTGCAAAAGCAGAACATGCGGCCACCTAGGTCTGAAAGCAGTTACTGATTAAAAATCAGCTAGCAATTTCAAAAAAAAAAAATTCACGATAAACTATGTTGTCAGAAATGCACAGAATTTCCATCCCTATCCAGACTAGCTGACCGTCACATATGTAAGCCTACACCCTACAACATTCATTTAAAATCTGGGATCTAAATTAAACATTTTAAGACACATGTTGCTGGCATAGATGGTGACAATCTACATGGATGCTTGAAAAACAACAAAATCGACAGCAATATTGCCAAATATGATTTAAAGATACTGCAATGTGATAAACATGGAGACAACGTTAGCCACAATTAGCTATAGCCTGTGGTCACTCCACCGATTCTCCTCACACCACAATCTCTCTCCTCTGTCTATTTACCCTTCCCTTAACTCTGCCTGACCCCTCTCTCGCCTAGGCGGCTCATAATCATACGGCACTGACCAAATTACGACAAGATGAGATTTACCGGCCATTGCGTCACTTCCGATCAGAGCGTTTTTGACAGCGGAAGTAATTTTACTCACAGTTTATTTTAAAAAACTTTTTTTAATGCACATTTATGATTAGTTTCTTCACACAAATTGAGTTCCTACACTATTTATCTACACGTTCTTTCATAAGGATCTTCAACTTGAAAGATGGGCTTTAAGCTCTGTATTTGACTGTTAACTAAATGCAATAAAGAAAAAGGTGTCCATTTGAAAAAAAAACTGTTCATTTAAAAATACAAATTATTAACTCACTAATTAACTCACTCATGTTGTTTCAATGTTGCATGACTCATTCTGTAGAAGATAGTTTAAAATCTTGGTAATAATTGAAAATATGTGACAGAATAAGTGTGCATTTAGTGTGACTTTACATATTTTTTAAATTATTTTATCATTTTATCAGAATAATTCAATAAATACACTAGGACTGCTCCGATCACGATCGGCTGATCGTTATGCGCATCTCGTCAGTAAAGCCGGATCTCTAATCAGCGGTAAATTCCCTCAGGTCATTTTACATAGAGCAGCTATTACTACACGGAGCCATTGTTAACTGAGAAGCAGGCGCGGACTGGCCATCTGTGTGATCTGGAGAATCACAGAACGGCCGGTACTCCAGGACGCCACGCATGCAGTCATCACCTTATTCAGACTATAAATCGCACCTTAGTATAAGCCGCATCAGTCCAAAAATACGTCATGACGAGGAAAAAACATAAATCGCACTGGATTGTAAGTCGCATTTATTTAGAACCAAGAACCAAGAGACCGTCTCCAGCAGCGAGAGGGCGCTCTATGCTGCTCAGTGCTCCTGTAGTCTACACTGAAGACATAGAGCGCCCTCTCGCGGCTGGAGACGGTAATGTTTTACCTTGGTTCATTTCCCTCGGCTCATGTCAAATTAATTTTGATAAATAAGTCGCACCAGACTATAAGTTGCAGGACCAGCCAAACAACGAAAAAAAAGTGTGACTTATAGTACGGAAAATACAGTAAGTATGGAACATGAGAGGAGAAAGAGTTACTTGTTAGAGATGATGTTAGGAAGTGATATTCAGGTTGCTACATTTTTAATGATTACAGTTGCTAAAACAGCTAAACTTCAACATTTTAGATGTAAAATGCCACATGCAGTAGCTAATATTAAGACATATTTTGTGCTTTTACTTTTAGAAATGTTGATAACGTTACAGTTAAAGCTTACAAACTTTGAAGATTTTGAATACAGAAGTTAGATTTGTAATGGTGTATTTTCATTTAGATGTGGTATTATTATTTGTGCAGTATGATTGATTACTGCATAAATTAATTAAGATTATTAAGTAATAAATTCATAATCTATTCCATGCTATCTTGCAATAAAACCTTTTTTTTTTTCTTTTTTTTATCCATTTCATAATTTGTTTATTCAGGTTGAGCTTAGACCAAGAGCAGAGAAAGACACTCACTCCAGCTCAACTTTAAATTACTTTTAAGCGCCTCAAGTCAGATTCACCCTCAGAAGAAGACAAAATACCTGACAGTACAGAGAGTGTTTAAGTTGAGTGTTTAAATCAACAGTACATAAAGATGGCGCAGACAGACTGCTGTCGAGTTTCCGCGCGCCGATTGCTTTGGGCCGGGTTTAGTCAAAGTCCAGGGCCGTTTTTTATTCCCAGTCCGTCCTTGCTGAGAAGATGCGTAAATCCACGTTCATTTTCAGCTTTTACTTTTAGAAATGTTGATAACGTTACAGTTAAAGCTTACAAACTTTGAAGATTTTGAATACAGAAGTTAGATTTGTAATGGTGTATTTTCATTTAGATGTGGTATTATTATTTGTGCAGTATGATTGATTACTGCATAAATTAATTAAGATTATTAAGTAATAAATTCATAATCTATTCCATGCTATCTTGCAATAAAACCTTTTTTTTTTTCTTTTTTTTATCCATTTCATAATTTGTTTATTCAGGTTGAGCTTAGACCAAGAGCAGAGAAAGACACTCACTCCAGCTCAACTTTAAATTACTTTTAAGCGCCTCAAGTCAGATTCACCCTCAGAAGAAGACAAAATACCTGACAGTACAGAGAGTGTTTAAGTTGAGTGTTTAAATCAACAGTACATAAAGATGGCGCAGACAGACTGCTGTCGAGTTTCCGCGCACCGATTGCTTTGGGCCGGGTTTAGTCAAAGTCCAGGGCCGTTTTTTATTCCCAGTCTGTCCTTGCTGAGAAGATGCGTAAATCCACGTTCATTTTCAGCTTTTATTTGTTACATCTTTAGTATGGTGATAATTTTGACTTAAGTCTGTTCTAGAGACGTTACAACTTTTTGATAAAGCTCTAACTGGTTTTCTTTTGGAAATATTTTTCAAATTAATCCTGAATGCATTTATGACTGTAAAAGCATATCGGTCTGTCACAATCGCAAAATTGATCAAAGAAATTGCGATAGTGTTTTTTTTTTTTTTTTTTTTTTGTCCATATCGCACAGTCCTAGTTCATTCAATAAATACAGTTAACAAGCTTCTCAGTACTAAGTTATTAACCCAACAATAGCGGGGTCAGTTAATTTTTTTTGACATGGGCCGCGCAAACATGTGTGTGGTTGTGTGGGCCGCGAGCTGAAAAAGGTTGGGAACCACTGGGCTAGAGATTTGAGGAGCGTGCACTGATATTTTCAGTTCCATTAGTTTGTGCGTTGTTTCAGGATAACGCCCAAAACAAGGAAACTAACGATTCACGTCAACTCCACCCACGGGGACAGTGTTTCACAGGAACTGAATATTACTAAACTCCGGTGCAAAAATGAAACTATTTAAAATGAAACTATTTAAAATGAAACTATTTAGACCTAAAGATAGTTTATAACTAATAAATGATTTACAAAATGCGAGCTTAATGGAAGTCATAAAATGAAATTCCTATGAATATAAAACAACTAAACTGGCACGAAATAAAACTGCGTCACACTGACTCTTCGTTTCTTTTTTGCCCGGAACGCTGTTGCTAAGCCACACAACAGTCTCTAACAGTCCTCTGAGTTGAACGTAGTAATCGGATGTAGTCAATTTTATTGTCCAAAGAGCGTACATTAGCCAGTATAATGGAGGGGATATATGGCTTGTGTGGGTTAGCCGTTAGCCTAGCCCGGATACCTCCGTGCTTACTTCTCTTCAGCTTCCTCTCACACCGCTTGGGGCGCCTCCGCTTGTGGGCGAGATGCAGTAGTGGGGGTCGGTGATGATGTAGGCCTCCGTAGCAGACCGAGATCCCGCAGCTGTTCCGCGTTCGCGCAGTTTAGCTAAAAAATGCGGTTCTGTCGACATCAAGCAGAAACTCACGACTGTATGCACGCTTACACGTAAACGCGACGACAGATCTTCACAGATCTATATTTATATATTTAATTATTTCAATTAATGATGATATATATATATATATATATATATATATATATATATATATATATATATATATATATATATATATATATATATATATATATATATATATAATGATTTTTTTTTCATTTACTCATAATACATACCTGTTGTGAATATTATGGCACAATATTATGGAAGAAACACATGGTAAGATACATTTCTTGGTAAAATCAATTTCTTACCTTGGTCGAGTAAAAATGAACACACAAAAATAAAAATGAAAACAACCTTCATTTTCACCACTTTTCAATAGAAAAACACGCAGAGTCTATGAAATGCTTCCGCATCAAAAAATCAACTGGCGATCATAGACTGTAAAAAAATATGGACGTAGTGTCCGTGACGTCACCCAACATGTTTTTTTCTGCTGTAAAGTTGGGCATTTTAACATGGGGAGTCTATGGGACTGACTCTCTTCTGCATCCAGCCTCAAGCGGCCAGTCGATGAATTGCAGTTTTTGTCACCTCCTTATTGGCCTCACGAGAGAGAGCGCGAGGTTGCCGCTCGCTGGCGACTGATGAAAGTGAAAGTAATTTTTCTTCACTGCCAGTAGGTGGCGCTATTACGCAGTTACGTAGAAAACATACATGCTTTAAAAAAAAACTGCATACCAATGTGTATATGTTCTATTTTATTCTACCAGGGTTTGATTCTTCGGCACCTTAAGTTCTTGGAACCCCCCGCCCCCCCAACACAATAAACACTCACTCTTTAAGTCTTAAAGGTAAAGGGGGACATAAAAAGTATCAGGTACTATAAACACTTTATAGGCTACATTAACAAAACCGTGTTATACATTGTTTTTTACATAACTACACACTGTTTAGCAAGTGTGTGTGTGTGTGTGTGTGTGTGTGTGTGTGTGTGTGTGTGAACTAAAGGAGGATCTAACAGTCGGGGGAGGATTCAGACATTAGATTAACAGTCAGAATGTATTTGGTGGACAGTATTATTACTTTAGACACTTAAAGAAAATGATTCACACATTTGTTTTGTTCTGTTTGTTCTTCTGGCGTCTGATTGGTAAGTTATTAAACATTTTACAGCTTCATTCTGCTTCAGAGCAATAAACTAATGCTACTGTTCAAAAGTATTTTCATCCACTTAAGATTCAGGTTTCTATTTGTGTTTTCCATTTGCATGCATCAGAAATCATGGGAAATATAAAGAATTTGTAACATATTAAAGTTAATTGAAATAATAGAAGAACAAAAATCACTTTAAAACATGTTTTTTTTAAGTGATCATTGAAAGTGACATTTTGCAACTCTTCCCCAGCCAAATAAAAATGTATAAAAATATAATCCCATTAGGAAATGTATTGAATGTGATCAGCATTAATAAACTTGTACTTTCATACTTGAACTTGTGTAACTTTACGCTTGTATTTTACTGCACAGCTGATAAAACAATGAAATGTCTGTCTCTGCTGCTGTTCTTTAATACACAGGTTACAAACGAAACAACAGAAATCTTATTCAGTGTTAAATCTGTTTATTCTCCAGGTGTGTTTAGTGAGACAGTGTCAGTGACGGAGGGAGATTCAGTCACTCTGAACACTGATCTTACTGAAATACTTGAAGACGATGAGATAGTGTGGAAATATGGAGCTGAACACACTCGGATAGCTGAAATCAATAAAGCTTCTGGAGTCTTCAACACATCTGTTGTTCCTGACGAGAGATTCAGAGACAGACTGAAGCTGGACAGACAGACTGGATCTCTGACCATCACAAACATCACAACTCAACACACTGGAGACTATGAAGTAAAGATAAGTGGAGCTGAACTATCATCACAAACATATCATGTTTCTGTCTATGGTGAGAAGAGAAGATTATATATTATTTTGCATTGTTTACATAAAACTCTCTATAGCACTCACTATTCTAATTTTATTCTTTAAAAAAATCTAACTAGCTTTCTAAAGCAAAAAAAAAGACCTCTAACACTAGCTTTCTCTATTATTTTTTATTCTATCTGTTTTCTTTTTATTTATTATATTATTTAAAATCCCATGCTACGTGTACTGTGTTAACCTAACTGAGACTTGTTATAGCACTTATATATCATTGCTCTTTTCTTGATTTTGATTGCGTCTTGTCCTCATTTGTATGTCACTTTGGATAAAAGCATCTGCTAAATGAATAAATGTAAATGTACATACTAATTTAAAAAAAATAATTTTATAGTTCACAAACTGTGAACATCAAATCACAAATAAGACTATTGATTAGATTTATCCAGACTTGTTTGTCTCATGTGTTCAGCTCGTCTTCCTGTTCCTGTCATCAGCAGTAACTCTTCACAATGTTCATCATCATCATCTTCTTCATCATCATCATCATCATCAGAGCAGAATTGTTCATTGTTGTGTTCAGTGGTGAATGTGGGTCATGTGACTCTCTCCTGGTACAAAGGAAACAGTTTATTGTCCAGCATCAGTGTGTCTGATCTCAGCATCAGTCTCTCTCTACCTCTGGAGGTGGAATATCAGGAGAAAAACAGCTACAGCTGTGTGATCAACAATCCCATCACAAACCAGACCACACATCTGGACATCACTCAACTCTGTCAACCATGTTCAGGTACAGCAGCGCTGATATTAGTGATGATTTAATCTCTGTCTTTTGTTGTACATCAGACAAACTTTGTTATCATTACAGTACTAGTTTGACCGTCTACTTCACATCCCCCAGACTTTCCTATACTGTTGATCTCTGTTGCTTCTGCTGGATCTCTGTTGATTGTAGCTGCAGTCGTGATCTTCTACATCTGCAGGAAATGTAGAAAAACTGATCTAGAAGGCAAGTATGACAGACAAGTGTTATGACAAATAACTCTTTGCTTGAAGAAGAAGCCACAATATATATATGTGTAATTATTGGGCTTGGCAATTATATCTATCAGTGTTTCCCAACCCTTTTCCTGGAGGAACACCAACAGTCTCCCTTATCTGACTAATATATTTCTGGTCCTATAGTCTCTGCTAATGAGCTGATGAGCAGATTCAGGTGTGTTTGACTAGGAAAGTTATAAAATGTGTAGTGTTGGTGTGCCTCCAGGAACTGGCTTGAGAAGCACTGATCTATATTAATATCACCAGTCAGCACTCTTTACTTATCCCACTCAAACAAAACAAAGATCTATATTTATCAAAACTGAAAATGAAACACACCAGATATAAACAGAAATGCAAATCTAAGTAATTTCAATAACAAGTTAGCCTACACAACCCTTTATGACCATACTTCTGGTGTTCAAATGAACATTTCTATGTTGATGTTTCACTTGTGCTTCAATGAAAATTACATTTCACTATACAAAAACACAGCTACTTACTTTTATTGTACAGTTCTTCTGGGTTTGATATATAATTTATTAGCAAAAATGTGTTTTTATCCTTTTTAGTGTTAAAGTCAGGAATTGTTTGTATAAGTGAAACAGCTATACGTCTATGAATTATTTAATATCACTAAAAACAAGTTAGCATTAAACATATTTCTGTGCATTAACACTTTTAACGGCTTTGAACAAGAATATCATCTTTGAAATGTGTACAGTGTAGAACTGCAGTGTAATTAATGTACAACACAAACATTTGTTTACTGAATTAGCTCAAATATTTCAATATTAACTTTGTGACTATGGCTGATTACTGAATGATTTATTCATATAAAAGTTGGTCAAAATTGTTTAAAGCTTTAGTGAAACATAAGATTAAAAAAAACAACATTTTCCTATTGTGATGTATATCCAAGTGAAAACAGTTTCTGGAACAAAAACAAATGAAGGGTGCTAATAACATGTTGTAATAAAACTACATAAGATCTAGATCAAATTGAGTTTTGGGATAATAATTCTTCTGTCGTTTCTGTTTAAACAGCTGAGACGCATCCAGAAGAGATCACTTACGCTGAAACAACGTTCTACAAAAGAGATGCACAGAAAACAGTAAGATCATTTATGTTATTTATTTATTTATCTTTATTTTACCAGGGAAGAAAATCACATTGAGAGTACAATCTCTTTTCCAAGTAAGCCCTGGCCAAGAAGGCAGCACATAGAAGACAATAACAGGCAACAAGCAATAAAAAAGACAGGGATGTACAAAAATATTAAAATATACAACAACAACAACAACAACAAAAAAAATCACCATTTAAATCAATCACAAACATAATGATAATTTGATTTAGATAAGACTTAAATTCAGTATGTGAAGTAAATTGCTCCAGTTTTAGCTGGTTTTGCAACTCATTCCATGAAGTTATAGCACTATAACTAAAAGCAGTTTTACCAAACTCTGTTTTAATTTGTGGAACATCATACAGTATGTATCTACTTGATCTTAGCTTGTATTCAGATCTATTGGTGTTAAGAGTGTAGTTAAATATGAAGGAGTATGTCCAGTTATTGATTTATACACAAAGATCAACCAATGTTTAAACCTTCTAGTGTTAAGTGACAGTTAAAATGACCATTTCATAAAGTACACAGTGATGAACAGAGTACTTTGCATGCATTATAAATCTCAATAGTGAATGATACACAGAATCCAATGATTTCAACAAGGTCTTTGTGGAGTGTCTGTAAAACACATCTCCATCTAAAACCGGCAAAAACGTAGCTTCAACCAGCTTTTTCCGGCCTTTCTGCGTAAAACAGAAACTGTTTCTGAAATAAAAACCCAGCTTTAATTTCAATTTAGTGAGTAACTGAATAAGTAATATAATATAATGAGTAATAACGTTAGAACAACTTTAGAACCTAATGTCCATGTAAGCCACTGAGAAACACTGCATAAAACATTGCAAGATCTCTAACTTCAATAAAAAGTCAATCTTTCTTTATAATAGGGCTGTATTTACTTTAAAAAAAAAATTGCATTCAAGCTAACAATTTTCTCCTAACATGTGTTCCCTGAGATTTGAACCCATAACCTTGTGCTTGCAAACGCAATGCTCAACCAATTGAGCTACATTTTTTTTTTTTTTTTTTATTACTCGAACTTACAACATTATATTTAGTAGCCTATTTGGTTCCTGTCCATTTCTAAATGTTTTGATTCTCAAATTTTGGTCATTAATGTCCACTGTAATATAGTTTGTTTAATTATTTGCATGTCAAAGTTATGTGTATTGATGATATATCAAATTACCTCAAACTAAATCTCATTAAATGTCCGAGTTTCAAATGTTTTATTATATATATTTTTTTTTAATCTTTTTTTAAACAGAAAGTTAAAGAGGATGAAGTGGTGTATGCAGGTGTCCTCACAAGAAGATAATCAAACGTCTTAAGTCAGTGCAAGATCCAGCTGTGTGGTCACTTTCACCAGGAGTCTAGTTGTGATTTGGGATTGGTCGGAAGGACTGCATCTACCAGAAGTCTGACTGAACATTAATATTAAAAAGTGCATTTTTTATTTTCAGCAAAAAAACTTTAGTTTTGCCCTTTATGACCAAGAAATCCCAATGGACTGAAATGTGTCATTTAGGTAAAGATGAATAAAATGCTTCGGGGAAAAAAAATGCTTAAAAAATGTACATGAGACAAATCTTGCCGCATGCACCAAATTCAAGTAAAAATCAGTATTGTGAATGTGTAGCATCATTAAAAATTGTTGGTTTAACAATTGAAATCAAAGAAATTAAGATGGCCATGCATATTAGTAGGTCTATTGCGATTTTAGTGTTATTCTGTAAATATGACCCTTTGCTCTACTACTTTTAGAGACTCCCGGTAGTTTGAGGCTCTAGCAGCTCAGTTTGTAAGTCAAAAGTAAGAGCTGCTGTGGTCTGATATATTTCCATCTGTTCAGAGATGTGGTTTGATCTGTTGGATAGACAGAGTCTTCTCGTACATGAGTCTATTACTGGACATGTGTGGTTAACGTCAGTCCCTGTTCGTCTTGATGTGTCAGTAGTGTGTGGTTTAACTGTGTTTTTTCCATTCTAGACATAAGATATTTATGATAGCCTTATGCGTTACACAGAATAGGTTTACTGTGAAATACCCATCAGTGCTGGTGTTTGTAAAAAAATAAAATAAATTAAAAAAGAACATTAAAATGACTATTACTATTAAAAGATAATATACTTTGAAAGCTGAGATTTTGTTTCATATCAAAAGTAAACTACTCTCTTGTTTGACAGCACGTAGCCAGTGTCCTCTTTGCTAAGCAATATTTTTGGATTGCATGAGAAAAGAGAAGTGGCTGGAGAAGATGAGAAGTGAGAAAAGCTGTAAAAGCGCTGACCCTGCAGAAAAATAAATAAATATATTGATAGTCAGTAGTTACTTCTTGGGAAGCAGTAGTCATTTCTAAGAACATATTTTTTTGACATCACACCATTTTATTTAAACATTGTATCAAGTTGTTGTCTGTCCATATCTTTGTTCCATTTTACTGTCATAAATACAATGTATGATTTTTTGTTGTAATGTTTAAATTATCATGACATTGATCAGTGGTTTACACAATAAAGAATGTATTAATCTCAATTTAATCAGATAAAAAAAAAGAATGACATTGTTCATCTGTTATGACCTCTCAACAGCTATCAAGAAGAGAAGTTCAGAAGTTGGACCTCAAAATGTTAAAGTAGAGTCAGAGAAAAATGTAGACAGATAATCTCAACTTAAGGGAACTTAACAGTGTCCAGATACAAACTTGTTGGCCATTATGATGATGATGATGGTCTGCACTCTTCAGGAATGAGTTTTCATGAATGAGGAAAACAAACCATTATCAGGAAAAGAAAGAAAAAAAAACATGGCTGAATGTGGAATCTGGAGTGGTACTAATCACAAAAATGGTTTTGTTCGAGAAATGAATATAATTAGCAAACATTTGTTTGCAAGGTTTTCTGGTTACCCGGATGCAGTTAGTGGGCTCTATGTGTGTTTGTTAACTTTGAAAACTTTCACCTGTAAGTGAGTGATATTGTTGTCTCCAGATAGATGGCTTGGGTCCAACATTTAAAGGGGGTCATATGATGCTTTTTTAAGATCACTATTTGGTGTAACAGAATATGTAATGTTCAATTTTTTTTTTCTAATTATTTTTGTGATCAACATTTTTATTCAGATTAATTTCACTTTCAGAAATAAATCACAAGTCATGGTTCAAAAGAACTATGAACAAACAGATGCCATGAAGCTGTCCACTTATACAGAGAAAGAGGAAGAATCAGTGAAGTATAGTAGGGATGTCAACTTTTCATCCTATCTAGCAACATCTCAAGGGCGGCAGTGGCTCAGTGGTTCATGTAGGTTCAGAGATGTATAAAGTACTAGAGACCCAGACTTGAGTAAAAGTACGAGTGCTCTATCAAAAAAGTGACTTGAGTAGAAGTTGAAGTGCTCTTTAAGCACCACACTTAAGTAGAAGTACTAAAGTATTCAACATTTTTTGTACTTAAGTATTGCAAGTAGTCTATTTTAACATTTACTACTCAAGTACTGAAAGTAAAAGTACAAGTATTGTGTTATGTAGTTATTAAAGAAAGTAGTCAAAAGTTTGAACATATTGTTTTTACTATTTCAAATGATTAACCTAAAGGACAATCACAATTCCTTTGACTGTAACTTCTTGTAAGAAAAAAACGGTTACAGGGTTAGTTCGCCCAATTTGCAAAATTATGTCATTAATAACTTACCCTCATGTCGTTCCAAACCCGTAATAAGACCTCCGTTCATCTTCAGAACACAGTTTAAGATATTTTAGATTTAGTCCAAGAGCTCTCAGTCCCTCCATTGAAACTGTGTGTACGGTATACTGTCCATGTCCAGAAAGGTAAGAAAAACATAATCAAAGTTGTCCATGTGACATCAGAGGGTCCGTTAGAATTTGTTGAAGCATCAAAAATAAATTTTGGTCCAAAAATAGCAAAAACTATTACTTTATTCAGCATTGTCTTCTCTTCCGATTCTGTTGTAAGACAGTTCAAAACAAAGCAGTTTGTGATATCCGGTTAGCGAACGAATCATTCGATGTAACTGGATCTTTTTGAAACAGTTCACCAAATCGAACTGAATCGTTTTAAACGGTTCGCGTCTCCAATACGTCGTCGTCATTCAGCATGAAGCAAACCGACACACCGAGCGTCTGAACTGAACTGATTCTTTTGGTGATTGAGTCTGAACTGATTCTGTGCAAATGTTATGAGCCCAGGTAAACCGAAGACTTGCAGTCAACGCCAATGACGCCATTACGTCGAGCGCAAATGAACAGGTGAACTAGTTTTCTTCAACTGGTTTATTGAATCGAACTGTCAGAAAGAACTACTGGTGATCCGAAAACCGATGCAACCGGTTCTTGACTCGTGAACGAGTCATTATCTGGCTCGGCTCGGTGTTCATCTCTCTCTTCACAGCAGTTCAGTCAGCACGCGCAGTCTTCTTAATCGATTGATTCGCTCAATGATGTGCCAGCTTCATCAAACCTGCCATCTACAGTTCTGGCAGTGGTTTGTAATGGAATGATTAGTAACATTTTTATAATTGTAATGAGTAACGATGCAGCACATAAAAAAATATCGGAGTAAAAGTATTAAACTCAGCAAAAATATGTACTGAAGTAAAAGTGGAAGTAGGAGAAAAAAATAATACTCTAGTAAAGTACAGATACCGCCTTTTAGTACTTAAGTACAGTAGTGAAGTAGTTCTACTTCGTTACTATACATCTCTGTGTAGGTTGTCTACAAACCGGAAGGTTGGTGGTTCAATCCCCAGCTCCACCTGACCAAGTGTCGAGGTGTCCTTGAGCAAGACACCTAACCCCAGCTGCTCCCGACGAGCTGGATGGTGGCTTGAATGGCAGACACCGCAGTCAGTGTGTGAATGAGTGTGTGAATGAGTGAATGTGAGGCAAATTGTAAAGCGCTTTGGATGGCCATGTGGTCTGTTGAAAGCGCTATATAAATGCAGTCCATTTACCATCTCAGAAACATTTGTCCAACTCCGAATAGTGTTGTCCGTAGTGTAGAACGGAACATAAAGTTTTCCAAAAATGAACCACCACTGGGCAAAACATGTGCAAGTAAGAGCCTACTGTGGATTTATTACATAAATGGCAGTGAGGATCAGCTCTAACCTTCATCTTGTATAGTACATTAGGAGTGAAATAGGCTCTATTAATACATTTATAATGTATCATCTAATGTGCAAGGTTTTAGAAGCGGTAAAACATCTGGCCCATACCACATCCCAATCAGGTTGAACAAGACCATGCCTTTCCCAGGAGTGAATAGATGTAATATAAATATACTCTAGTATGAGAATTGAATTATAAATCTTAGAAACTAAACCACTAGGCTAGGCAAGGCATCATTGTTCAACCATTGCCACAGAGGATGAGTAAGCACATTGGTGGCCCAAGGAATGCTGTAGGCCTTTAAAGCTGACCTCAGTCTTAAATATAAAAAGAAAGAGAATCCAGGTAAAGAAAACTCTACACTTAAAGTACTGAAACGATTTGAGGCCGTTATCACAATATATGTCATTCAAATTATGAACACTAGAATCAGACCAGTTTTTAAAAACAAAGGGTTTGTTGCCAGTGCATAAATGGTGATTATGCCATAATGGAGTTGGCTTAGTATATAAGAAAGGTCCACCCATAATTTGAAATACCTGAAAAGGGGAGATCTTGTAATCAAACTGGATGGATAATATTCGCTTCCAGAACTCGCCATGGAACCGGAGAATCTGAGTTAACCCAGGCTCTGATTCCCCTTATTTAAAAGGATAAATTATATAATTTAAAATTAAAGACAGATCTCCATCTAGTTTCTTACGCTGCATTATCTTAAGTTGGATTCTGTTTTTCTTCATCCATATAAATCTAGAAATGGCTTTATTAAGCTCCTTGAAAAAAATTTCAGGCGGAGGAAGAGGCAACATGGAGAATAAAAAATTAACCCTGGGGAGCTAAATATCCCTATCCTTTGACGTGTACCCCTGCTGAGAGCAAAAGAGGAAGATGCTAAGGAGCCTGTAAGAAACCGTGCTGAACAACAATTGTAAAGCGTTTTAACCATTTGGATAAATCCCCGTTCAGTGCATCAAATGACAGTTTGGCATTTAGCATCTCTAAATGTTGTTCATCAAATATGGAGAGGGGAAACTGCTGAAGAAAGTATACTTTTGTTGATAACTAGAGGAAGAATCAGAGGTGTATAATTGTTCATAGTAAGATTAAAAAATTTGATTTATATCTTTGGTTTGATTGTATAAGATGCCATCCTTTATAGCATGTATATTTGCTCTGGATTCCATCTGTTTAATAATTTACTCAGTCTCTCCCCATTGTTGGGTTTATGAACTTTCTGTTTCCTTATTTGGTCCTCTTCCTTTTTTTGTTTTGTTAATTGATTGATCCCAACCTGTCTTCAGTTCCCTCATCACCTTCTGTGTGCTTAAATACCCTGTCTGTTTAGTTCTTCTTGGTCCGTGATTATTTGTATATGTATTTGTATAAGGCTCTTATTTGTATGTTAACCAGATATTGTACTGTTAGTGTAGTATATTGTCTGTATTCTCCTTCTATCATCATTAAAATCCTCATTTGATCCCGATCCTCCTCAAGCTCTTTGTCTTTCGTTTAGCATACACCCCTTACTAGTAACAGAATCACGGACCCGAACAGTTTAGTTAGTGGCGTTTTTCTTTCTTTTTGGTGTTTTTTTTCTTCATTCTCCCGGAATGGCCATCCCAGCAGTCCGTCTCCTATGACTGGAGCAATCACGCCGCATAGAGCCAGAGCCCACCGCAGCCGCAGAGCCCGAGCCATTCACCGACAGGGAGCAGGACCTCGAGCGCGCGATTGACCAGGTGTGTGAGCTTGCAACACCGTGTGTCGTGGGAGTTTTAGTGGAGTTCGAGGGCATGGAGGAAAGCCCTGCCCACACTTCTGCGACTGAGGGTGAGCTGTTTTCGGTTTCGGAAAGTGATATGGAGCAACTCATGGATCTTATGGACTGGTCTTATGGAGGTATGCCCTGAATATGCCCTATTTCTCCGCTGGTTCCATCCAGCCCTGATCCCCCTGTATACCCTCTCAGTCTCCCACTCCCACCTCCTCCAGTCAGTTCCTCTGCTCCACTTCCGCTTATTCCGTCCAGCCGTGATCCTCCTGTGTTTCCTCCCATCCTTCCTCTCTCTCCTCCTCCTAGACCAGCCAGTTCCTCGACCTCATCTCTGCTGGTGCCAGTCAGTCCTGCAGCTCACCCTCAGTCCGCGCCATCTGGGCGCGATGGTTCGCCGCTGGACTGCCAGTCTCCAGCTCCGCCTTGGTGTGTGAAGGCCTCCAGCCTCCGAGCCCTGGACTCCTCCTCGGTCCTTCGACCCAGCGGCTCCACCTTAGCTCCCTCGTCTCCACCGTGGCCTGGCATCACACCTGCTCCACCGGGCTCCCTTGTCCCTCTGGCTCCACCTTGGTCAGTTGTCGACCATCCGCCGCCTCGGGACTCCATTCCTCTGGCTTCACCTCGTCACTCCATCCCTCCGGCTCTGTCAGGCTCCTCCTTCCCTCTGGTTCCACCTCCATCCTCAGTCACTCAGGCTCTGCAGCGGTCTTCCAGGGCCCCGCCTCCACCTTGGTCGCCTGAGCCTTCTGCTCCACTTAGGCCCTCCGGATCCTCGGCTTCACCCTGGCTCCGCGGCTGCGCTGCTCCATCTTGTGCTCCTCACCCATCTGTGGAGTCTCCGCCTGTCGGCCCCCTGGTGTCGTCGGCCCCTTCTCCATCATAGCTCCTCCCGCCGTCAACTCCACCGTGGATCTCCATCCTGGCTGGTCTCTGGAGGACCATCTGGCTCCTCCTGCTCTGGGCTCCTCCCTCCATCCACTCCGCCCTCCACCCCTTACTTGTAACACCCATCGAAGTAGTAAGACTGTTGTGCGGTCCATAATAAAGTGGGCTCTATGTAAGAGCAACTGTTTTAACTCTGATTTAAGTGCATTTAATTATTTTTCTTTTTGTTGACAATGAGTATGTCTGAGATCCTGTTCTACCACCTTAACTTGTCTCTCTAATTAAATTATATTGCCATTTCTAGACCTCTGACGAAATGAAGAGAAATCAATGGATTTCCTTCTTATAAAATATTTTGTTACCTCCAATAGCACTTGAGGGTTATTTGTCGAACCATTATTCAGTTCAATAAACTCTACCAAGGAGGTGCACCGTTGTGATAAGAATTCTTGGTCAAGAAGTGGAGATGTATTAAATCTCCAACATTTTTTTTTACAGTAGCAAATAGAAAATGGGAGAAGATACAATGTAACCGAAGAATAGTCTGAAAGAAGGAGTAATATATCAGTGACTACAACAAATGGAATGAAAAAACCCTGCAAGCTCTCGTCGTCTGTAGTTTTACCATCAGTTCAAGCCCAGAAGAGGAACAGAGTCACGTGACAGACACAGTGATGAAGCTCATGTGTCTGTATTACACAAGCCACAGATGGTTAAGACAGCTGACTCCACTGTTTGACCCTGTTTCTCTTACTCTCTCTCTCAAACACACACACCAGTGTTGTAGTCGAGTCACCAACTGTCAAGTCCAAGTCGAGTCTCGAGTCTCAGTGTTCGAGTCCGAGTCCAAGTCCGAGTCACCAAAGAAGAGTCCGAGTCGAGTCCAAGTCGAGTCACCATTACCAGAGTTCGAGTCCGAGTCGAGTCTGGAGTCCCATATTGGATTTTTTTTTGAAGGTTTTATTTAAGTTTTTTGAGGAAACAATAGCAACCAACTTGAGTTGGTAGGCATTGAAGTCCATTATATGAAGAAAACATCCTGAAATGTTTTCCTTAAAAAATATAATTTAAGAAAAAACGCCATAGATATCCTCGATGGCATTGGGAGGAGTAAATGATTAGGAAATTTTCATTTTTGTGTGAACTTATCCTTTAACACTGTATTACAGAAATACACTAGGCGAAAAAAAGAAACGTGCATATTACAGTGAGTGTGTGTGTGTGTGTGTGTGTGTGAGAGAGAGAGAGAGAGAGAGAGCGTTTGTGTTTGAGTGACCAAGTGATTTAGCGTGAGTGCATTTGCATGTGTTCAAGTGAATGTGTGTGTGTGAGGGCACGCGCCTGGTCAGAAAGCAGCGTGTAACGATAAGGGCCGTTCAAATATCACGTCTTTTGCACGCTCAAGTTCGTTATTTCCAATGTAGGCGCGCGGTATGCACGCTCATAATGGAAGCATCCAGGCGCGTCCGCACCGCATCGAGTTAAAAACAATTCAACTTTTCAGAATGCCGCAAGCGGACCGCGGGTGATGTGACAAGAACTAACCAATCAGCTTCACCCTTTCCCGCAAGTGCCCGAGCGCTTTGGAAAAAAAGTAAAGTGAAAGTAACATGAGTGACGTCAGTGCGTGTGTTGTCAAGCAAAGAGAGGGAGCGGTAGCAGTGTCTGTGAGGGAAAATAATAGATCCCGGCCGGTCTTGGGCACGAAACATTTTTTTATAAAATTTTTTGTCAAAAACAACGTGATGAATGCTCAAGTCCGATTTTATATCCTCGAGTCCAAATCCAAGTACGAGTCATCAGTCCACGAGTCCAAGTCGAGTCACGAGTCCAGAGAATGGAGTCTCGAGTCGGACTCGAGTCCAAAGAATAGTGACTCGAGTCGGACTCGAGTCCGAGTCCAGGACTCGAGTACTCCATCACTGACACACACACACACACACACTACGCAAAACTCCACATTTGAACATTCAATAGCAAATACCGAAACTAATAAAAAAAACATACTTATAAAAGCTGATTCAGAAGCCTCAGATTGTCATAGCAAAGTCAGAAGTACTTCCTCTACTATTTTCATGAAACTGTAGTCCATAAAATGCTTTGCTGTTCTGTTGTAAGTAATCTTAAAGATTCCTAAATGCATCTACTTTCGGAAGGCCAAATAAAGTGCTTTTGCATAAATACACACAGCATCTCCCCGACATCTCTGCAACATTGGTTACTGAAACCATGCCTCCTTTCTTTGCGTGAACATTTGGGCAGCATTACTCAAATATTTCCACATCGTGACGTAGACATGTCGGGGTGTGTTTGAATGAGCTTTTCTGGAGGGGGGGACAAATTCTTAACTATGGATTTTTTTTACGTTTTTTAAAAAGTTTATTATGCTTTTCCACAATGTGTTACGACTCAGCTCAGCATGGCACAGTATGGTAAAGTATGCCTCGGTTTGGCACAGTTTGTCCTCACAATTATATTCCTTCTTAGAGAAAAATGGTATATGTGAGGATTTCCAATCAGGATTTAGACCGTATCATAGTACTGAGACTGCTCTCCTTAGAGTTACAAATGATCTGCTCTTATCATCTGATCGTGGGTGTATCTCTCTATTAGTTTTATTGGATCTTAGTGCTGCATTTGACACAATTGACCACAACATTCTTTTGCATAGACTTGAACACTTTGTTGGCATCAGTGGAAGTGCATTAGCATGGTTTAAATCATACTTATACAGTATGACCGCCATCAGTTCGTAGCAGTGAATGAAGATGTATCATATCGATCACAAGTGCAGTATGGAGTACCTCAAGGCTCAGTACTAGGGCCGCTACTCTTCACGCTTTATATGTTACCCTTGGGAGATATCATCAGGAAACATGGTGTTAGCTTTCACTGTTATGCTGATGATACTCAGCTCTATATTTCCTCGCAGCCCGGTGAAACACACCAATTTGAAAAACTAATGGAATGCATAGTCGATATAAAAAATTGGATGACGAGTAATTTCTTCCTGCTAAATTCAGAAAAAACAGATGTGTTAATCATAGGGCCTAAAAACTCTGCTTGTAATAACCTAGAACACTGTCTAAGACTTGATGGTTGCTCTGTCAATTCTTCGTCATCAGTTAGGAACCTAGGTGTGCTACTTGATCGCAATCTTTCCTTAGAAAGCCACGTTTCTAGCATTTGTAAAACTGCATTTTTCCATCTCAAAACTATATCTAAATTAAGGCCTATGCTCTCAATGTCAAATGCAGAAATGTTAATCCATGCATTTATGACCTCAAGGTTAGATTATTGTAATGCTTTATTGGGTGGTTGTTCTGCACGCTTGGTAAACAGACTACAGCTAGTCCAAAATGCAGCAGCAAGAGTTCTTACTAGAACCAGGAAGTATGACCATATTAGCACAGTCCTGTCAACACTGCACTGGCTCCCTATCAAACATCGTATGGATTTTAAAATATTGCTTATTACTTATAAAGCCCTGAATGGTTTTGCACCTCAGTATTTGAATGAGCTCCTTATACATTATACTCCTCTACGTCCGCTACGTTCTCAAAACTCAGGCAATTTGATAATACCTAAAATATCAAAATCAACTGCGGGCGGCAGATCCTTTTCCTATTTGGTGCCTAAACTCTGAAATAACCTACCTAACATTGTTCGGGAGGCAGACACACTCTTGCAGTTTAAATCTAGATTAAAGACTCATCTCTTTAACCTGGCTTACACATAACATACTAATATGCTTTTAATATCCAAATCCGTTAATGGATTTTTAGGCTGCATTAATTAGGTAAACCGGAACCGGAAACACTTCACATAACACCCGATGTACTTGCTACATCATTAGAAGAATGGCATCTACGCTAATATTAGTCTATTTCTCTCTTATTCCGAGGTCACCGTAGCCACCAGATCCAGTCTGTATCAAGATCAGAGGGTCACTGCAGTCACCCGGATCCAGTACGTATCCAGACCAGATGGTGGATCAGCACCTAGAAAGGACCTCTACTGCTCTGAAAGACAGCGGAGACCAGGACAACTAGAGCCCCAGATACAGATCCCCTGTAAAGACCTTGTCTCAGAGGACCACCAGGACAAGACCACAGGAAACAGATGATTCTTCTGCACAATCTGACTTTGCTGCAGCCTGGAATTAAACTACTGGTTTCGTCTGGTCAGAGGAGAACTGGCCCCCCAACTGAGCCTGGTTTCCCCGAAGGTTTTTTTCTCCATTCTGTCACTGATGGAGTTTCCGTTTCCTTGCCTCTGTCTCCTCTGGCTTGCTTAGTTGGGGTCACTTCACCTACAGCGATATCGTTGACTTGATTTACATCACTGAATTCGATGATGAACTGCCTTTAACTATCATTTTGCATTATTGAGACACTGTTTTCCTGATGAATGTTGTTCAGTTGCTTTGACACAATGTATTTTGTTTAAAGCACTATATAAATAAAGGTGACTTGATTTGTAACAAGAATCAGTTATAAATGTTTTGTCAACAAATGAGAAGCTTTAAGTTCTCCTAGAGATTTTCTGCCAAAATCAATGCTGTTTTATCATTTGAAACTAAAGAAAAAAATAAAATCAGTACTGCATTTGCTGTTCTGCAAATAAGTTATTTTGTTCTACTACTTTTAGAGACCCTTGCCAGTTTTAGGCTCTAGCAGCTCGGTTGCAAATTTAAAATAAGAACTGCTGTGGTCTGATATTTTTCCATCTGCACAGAGATGTGGTTTGATCTGTTAGATACACAAGCAGCATCTACATGAGTTTATAACTGGACATCTCTGGTTAGTGTCAGTTTGTGCTTGTTTATCTTGATTTGTCAGTAGCGTGTGGTTTAACAGTGTTTTTAGACATACCACATTCACAGTTTGACTTCTGCTTTACACAGAACAGCTTATGAAAGAAATATCCATCAGTGCTTTGCTCGTCAAAAAAAAAATATATTGAACAAAAGTGAGAGAGAACACAAAGTGTGATATAACTGTAAAATAGGAAAATATATTTTTCTTTGAATTTTCTTAGATTTTGTTTCTTGTCAGAAGTAACCTACTGTCTCATCCTCTTTGCTCTGCAATGTGTTTCACTGCCAGAGAAAATGGACATGTGGCCTGAGAACATGAGAAGTGTGAAAAATAAATGTTGTGACCCTGCAGATACATTTCCAGCTCTAGCAAGACAAGCAGAAGTAATTTCTAAGAATAACGTCTGTTGTTATATAATGTATAATATCACATCTTTATTTTTTACAAACATTGTATAAATAAATCTTATTTGTCTTTGTGTGGTATTTAAGTCACAACACCATATGACTGATCACTTTATATTACAAAATCTCTTTTAAGATGCTTTAAATCTGTTTTTATCGGTTTTATTTTTAAAATAGAGCACTGATACTGAACAGTGACACTCTTTAGTAGTAGTTTATATTTTCTTAAGTAATTCTTCTTTTAAAATCTTGTGGACTCCATTGTGCACCCCAGTAATAACTCAGAGAAATTATGAGTCAAAATACCGAATCACCACACATAGATATTTTGAGACACTGACATCATTCGACACATCTAAAAGCAGACTAAACTTCTCAACTCCCACATCTGATGTTATCATCTTCAGAAAATAAAAAGCCAAAAGTCCCTCAAGCATTTCTGCGCAATTGGTGCAGTGCAAGTCTGTTGCTGCCACATAATCTGAAAAGGCAGCTTTGCTAGTCATAGCTAAATGGTTGCATGCTAGCAGTAAACAGTGTTCCGGAAAGGCCATTGCCATAGTAGCTTCTGCGCTTTTGCAGTTATCCACTTTCTTAACTCGCTGTGGTAATGTCAACTGCTTTGTGGGGTTATACGGTTTTGTTTTATTATTTATTTATTTTGCTTAGTTTGCATACTGCAGCATAGAGCGCCATCTTGGGTTAAAAAATAAGACTTCACATTTGGAACAGCTTTGAGTGCAGTTAGGACTGGACAATAATGCAATATCAATATCGCGATATTTTTTTCAATAACAGTGATAGGATTTTAAAAAACATTTGCGATATTTCGATATACATTACCAGTGTTTTCCATACATTGACTGATAGACTCTGATGAATAAACATGAGCACTGCAGGTTGAAAATCAAATGCGGCACATGTGTTTTATATGAATTATCTCTGAAGGAAAAGGACTGTCTTCATAAAAGTTTGGATGGAATTTTGATTTTATCTGATAAAGTAGCGTTTATGAGCATAGCTGCTTTGATTACAGCCATCACTGGAGAAACCGCTAGCTCTACCGATAGCTTCTACCGCTCTCAAAGCGCCTCCTGCTGCCAGACAATCAGTTTGTATTTTCAATAAGCCTATCTCCAGCCACATGTTTTTTATTTGTTGTTCAATTTTTGTTTTCTGAATCAACTCAGGGCACGTTTCAAACTTTTTATCCTGGTTGAAGCACATTTCAATCTATAAGAATAATCAGCCTACACTACCAGACATAAGTTTTGAACAATAAGACTTTAGTGTTTATTTTTAAAGAAGTCTCATCTGCTCACCAAGCCTGCATTTATTTGATCCAAAATACACCAAAAAAGTACAAAATTAAAAAATTTAAATATTTTAACATTTTCTTTAACATGCTGTGTATTTGAATATATTTTAAGTGTAATTTGTTTATGTGATCAAAGCTCAATTTTCAACGACATATAGTCTTCAATGTCACATGATCCTTCAGAAATCATTCTAATGTGTCAACTGGCTGATTGTCAATATTTAAAAGTTGAGCACTTTTTTCAGGATTCTTTTAGTGCTGCAACGACTCGTCGACGTCATCGATTATGTCGACAACAAAAATACGTCGACGTGCATGAAATGCGTCGACGTGTCACGCTGTTTGTTTACATCACGCGTAATGGCATACTGGGAATGGAGAAAGTTGCATTCTATCACAAAAACAGAGACCACAGTTATCAAAAGTATGGGAATACTTTAAACAGAGGACAAATAAAATGGCCCTTTATTCCGTTCACAAAACCGATATGGTGTACCACGGCAGCACAACTGCGATGCACGAGCACCTCAGAGGAAAACATCTTGACGCTCTCCGGTGTTACGGTTTAACTGGTTACCGTGTGATCTGGTGACCAACTTCCTGGTTCAGGTCTGCTATTCTTGCGCTTGCGGCATTCTGAAAAGTTGAGATGTTTTTAACTCGATGCGGTGCGGACGCGCCTGGAAAAACGAGCACGTCGCAACCGTGTCGCTTCCATTATGAGCGCACTTATCACGCGCCTACATTGGAAATAACGAACTTGAGCGCGCAAAAGACATGATATGTGAAAGGCCTATTAAAAGACAGCGCACCACGAGACAACAGTCACAAACCACCGAGCCACCCCGAATCAGCTCCAGATCTCTGGAAACCATGCTAAACCATAGCAGAACCCTGACTACATTTTATGGTTTGTGATGCTACTGAACATTTCATGACGTCTCAGACAACTGTAAATTTGTGGCCACTGTGGTTTAATTATAAACGCTATCATAAACTCATATTTACCATAGTAAAATAATTTTCTTTGCCTCATTATTTTATACTGTAAAAACTTCAACCACATTGGTTGAAAATGAATAAAGGTTGAAATATTATATTAGAAGTTGTAGTTATATATTTTTTTGTAAAGTTATCCAAAGGATTCCTTAGCTAATTAAAAAAGAACATTAGATTAATTATTTATTGTAATAAAAATAATCTTTAGTCGACTAATCGAAGAAATAATCGTTAGATTAGTCGACAGAAAAAATAATCGTTAGTTGCAGCTCTATGAAAAGATCCAAAGATTCGCATTAATCTGAAATGAAAATCTTCAAAAGCTTTTTTTTTTATTATAGAAATTATTACTTTCATTAGACAAGAATGCTTTGAATCGATCAAAATTATAATAAAGACATTTATAATGTTACAAATGATTTCTATTTCAAAAAATGTTGTTCTTCTGAACTTACTTTTCATCAAAGAAACCTGAAACATTCTACTCAGCTGTTTAATATATACAAATTTTTTGAGCAGTAAATCAGAATATTAGAATGATTTCTGAAGGATCATGTGACTGGAGTAATGATGCTAAAGCTCAACTTTGAAATCACAGGAATAAATTATATATTTTAAATATTTTCAAAAAGAAAACAGTTATTTTAATCTATAACAATATTTGAAAATGTTATTGTTTTTTTTTTTTTCGAAATTTAGAAATATATCGTGACATACATTTCATCACTTAATGTTCTAAACTAGGGTGACTTGTTCGCAAAGATCCACCTTTCTATAAATTTCAGCTTGAACACACCTGTTTGCATCATTATCAAGTGTTCCTGGAGACCCTAAAGAGTTGGTTCAGGTGTGTTTTTGGTACGGGCTGACTGATTAGACTGATTAGGGCATTCACAAATCAGCATTTCTGGTTCTGATTCTAAATAGCCAAATAAAAATACTGTGTAGACTACACAATTTCCGAAAAACTGTCAAGGAATGCTAACCGTGTTGCTAAATCAATCTACATTATTTAAAAGGACTCAATGTGCATGTGCAGTGGGGAAGTCGTTGCCTAGTGGTTAGAGAGTTTGACTCCTCACCCTAGGGTTGTGGGTTCGAGTCTCGGGCCATCAATACCATGAATGAGGTGCCCTTGAGCAAGGCACCGAACCCCCAACTGCTCCCTGGGCGCCACAGCATAAATGATGAACACTGCTCTGGATGTTCACGGTGTGTGTGCACTTTGGATGGGTTAAATGTAGAGCATAAATTCTGAGATGGGTCACCATACTTGGCTGAATGTCACGTCACTTAAAGCATGCATCTCAGAACACTGTTACTTTGGCCACCGATCAAGAGCAGGTCCGTACTTGCCGTGTGTGAACTCCTCTTCTTAGGGCTTATGCAGGAGCCTGTAGGCTGGTTTAGCCCTGCACATGATTTCTGTGCTACAGGTATTTCAGGCCAAACTTCTCTGTGACATGGACGAGTCTGGCCGGTATCTAAGTGCATTCATGGAGCTGTGCGCGGAAACGGATCTGGCCCTACGTGCTACCAAGGTGATGATGCAGGCATTCAGAAAGGCCATGGCCAGCTTGGTGTTGCTGGAAACTACCTGTGGCTAAACCTGATGGAAGATCAGGGACACCAAAAAATGGCTTTCCTCGACTCCCCGGCCTCTACAAAGGAATTCTTTGGACCTGCCATCGTTAGGTTCACAGAGCCCTTCATGAAGGCACAAAAGACATTGCAGGTGCTGTGTCATTTCCTCCCCAAGCACCCCAGCTTGAACATTGTTTCAAGCCGCCCCAATACAGAGTCCACAGAGCAGCCTGCCAAAAGTGCAGTCTCAACCCCCTTCTTAAGCCAAAGCCTGGGCTTCAACAGCGCCCCCAGATGGCTAGGAAGTACTCCTTCACGAAACGGCAAAGAAATAGAAGTTGGTGTTGATTTTAAATTAATTTAAAAGTTTGAATGTAAAACTCAAAACAACTGCACTATATTTCTCTAGGGGGCAGTAATACTTAAGACTCTTTTGAAAGTTTTGCAAGTGAAACTTGAAAAATCAATAGCGGGAATTCTGTATCTCTTCTGACAATACTGCAAAATGTTATTTGAGAAGTGTGTAACAGGACACAGCCTTTTAAAGGGATACTCCACCGTGTTTTCATATGAAACTACACTGAAAAAAGTAATAAGTAAATTTACTTAATTTTTATTTGGCAAGTTTTTGCACAAGCATTTTTCAAGTAAATTTAACACATTTGGAAATTAAGTAAATCTACTTAACTAAGTTAAGTAAAAATAAAATAATAATAATAAGTACATTTTATTGAGTAAAATTGAATTAAATAATATTAAATTAATGCATTTAGCAGACACTTTATCCAAACCAACTTACAGTGCATTCAGGCTAACAATTTTCACCTATCATGTGTTCCCAGGGAATCGAACCCCCCAACCTTGCACTTGCTAATGCAATGTTCTACCACTGAGCTACAGGAACACTTCAAGATTTTGTGAAAAATAAGTGAAAATTTCACTTACTTACTTTTTTATTTTGGAAAATTTTTTACACTAACAAAAAACCCAAAACAGATATTCTAGATATTTCTAAATGTAAAATATTTTTTTTCAAAACAGTTTTATCAAATGAGGGTAAATAAGTCTCTCAATTCTGTCCCTTTAAACCAGTTTACAGCAAAGACAGCATGAAGGAATGGATGCACATGATAAATATTCTGCAATTAAGAAAACAGACAAAAGAAATTGCACTGTAAAACCCGATAAGTAAACTTTACTCAAACCGTTTGAGTAAAAGATTGTCTTTATTTAAACCATGTAAGTTTTAAAACTTTGCATTCAAGTAATTAAGTGATTAACTAAGTGCTGATTGAGAATTAGTGATGAACAGCTGCTGTTAACAAACAGAATCACTGAAGAAAAGAGAAACACAAGAACTACTACAACTGACTTCAGACACAGACTTAGATGAAATCAACTGAAATAAAATACATGAAATCTCTCAAGATCTGATTAAACAACCCCACAAACAGCATCACCAGCTCCACTTATTAATAACCACACTGTAAAGGATTTTTGTAATTTGAACAGTATTTTACTGTAATATGTACAGTATAATACTGTTAAATGTGCCAACAGTATAATACTGTAAATAGCAAAGGATTATGGGAAAATATAAGTTTAGTACTGTAATTATTCTCTACTGTAAATCGATTTACAGTAGCGACAATGCCCGCGAAAAAACTGACCAATGACAACGGAGACTTCTTTTCAACGGTTTTTTTTTCGGTTGGTTGGGACAACTGAGGAAACACTCAACAAAAAGGTTAGTATTGTTTCTGTAATATTTTATTTAAAACCGAGATATTTTCAAATGCAGTCACTTATTAACAGCAACCTAACACGAACCAGTGTTGCAAATTGAGTGAGTTGTGAGGACAATATTCCTGTAGTCAAGACTTTTTTTCTGCCTGTTTGTCAAGGCCTGAGGTAATGTTACAATTGTTACTGCCGTCATCATTATGACAACTTCAACGGGGTGAATAAAGTTTACATTGACTGATATTTAGTGACAGAAACAAAATAAGCTTTTTTTTTAATGCTCCTCTGCCTCTTTAATGTAAATTAGCTAAGCAGGAGGACTCTGTGGAAACTTTACGTTAACAGCAAACTATCTTGAAGTACAAAAAGAAAACGTGAGGCAACACTAAAGACGGAGGTTGTATAACAGTATTTTGAAGTGAATATTTCGTTTTCATTTAGTTTTTTGCTGTTAGAACCGCGGAACGTCGGAGGTTTGGAGTTGCTTGGAGTTCTTTTCTGGCAGTTAAGTTACCGTCATCTGAAGAAACTGGTAAGCTAACAACAATTCAATGAGGAAAAGCTGGTGATTATTATACCAACGTTGACTCTTATATTAGAACGTTAACATAATCTGAAAACTGTCATTTCTATCTTTAACATACTGTTTAAAAAAGCAGCAGTCAAGATGGTTGCGCAGTTTTGTGTGCGAACACTGCAAGTTATCTGTGCGAACGCATTACAGATTTTACCACCGTATCATAATGCATAGGAACCTGTCTAATTTTAGGTTAAATGGTGGTTTGCCGACTTGTCCTTGTAGTTTTCAGATTCTGTCTGCACTAAAGTCACACATGCTTCGTAAGCACACACAACCAAATAAGGTTAACTGCAGACCTGCTCAAACGGATGCTGTGATTTGTCAGGTTGTGGGATGCGAGCATACTGTACATCCCCAAATTTTCCTAGCTTCTGCGACCATTTAAATTGGCATATAAGAGATGGGGAAAACGTTACCTGCCCCTTTCCCAACTGTGAAAAACATTTTCATGTAAAATCATCTTTCACATCTCACATAAGCAGAAAACACAGAGAATCTTTGGAGAACCCTGTAATAATAGATGCTGATGCATCAAACTGTAGACATGGCAGTGACATCCATGATGACAATGACATCCATGATGACATTGTTGTGCATTCTGAGGTTGATGATAATTGCAATGATAAAGACGAGCATCCGACGAGCTGGATTGCGCCTTGAATGGCAGACACCGCCGTCGGTGTATGAATGAGTGAGTGGATGGGTGAATGTGAGGCAACTTGTAAAGCGCTTTGGATGGCCATGTGGTTTGTTGAAAGCGTTATATAAATGCAGTCCATTTACCATTTTAAAGACACATTTTTGACAGAAGACATATTTCAAGAGGAATTTTAATTATGTGGCACCTGAAAAGGTGTATCTAGGTAAAAATTCCAAAGGAAAGGACTGCTTTTTGCAGGATGTTCCAGTAAATGTGACCCTCAAAGCACTTTTGAGCCCTTGAGTCAGTCAAAGCACAGTACATTGATGCAAAAACACACAGATCAGATGACCCACATTTACTGGAGGATGTAAGAGATGGCAGGATTATAGTTTCTTAAGACATTTCTAAAAGACTATTACTGTTTTTGTATTCATATGTCATGCATTTGAGGTACACTTTAATTTTCATCATCATTTATGATCAAACTTCTATTTTGCAAGATAGGCAGACATAGATATCACAAAGTGACATATACTTATAAAGCACATTGAGAAGTATTTTAAAACAAGATGCAAGTATATTCTCTATATATGTAATTTATTTCTCCCAACCTTTTGTTAATTGCTCTACTTTTAGGTCACTGCAACTCCAGCAGATGCAGAGAGAAGCTTCTCTCTGCCCAGTACCCCAAGACTAATTGCACTTGGTAAGTCTATTAAAAAGCTTTTTTAATTGATACTATGGATGAGATTAAAGTTGGTCAACATCTACCAGCAGACAGATACCCCAGAGCTGACTGAATGTCTGCTCTTGTGTCAACATAACATGCATGCATCGCGGTGCTCTTGTGAACACGTATTGAAGATTAATATTTTGTAAATAAAGTGGTAAGTTATGTTTAATTATTTTAGGCAGCAGCCAATCCAACCAGGCTGTACATCACAAGCTCTTATCCTAAAGCTTTTAGGCTGCATTTATTTGATCAGAAACACAGTCATATTTTTAAATATGATTGCAATTTCAAATAACTGTTTTGTATTTAAATATATTTTAAAATGTTATGTATTCCTTTTTCATTACTCCATTCTTCAGTGTCACTTGATTGTTCAGAAATCTTTGTAATATCGTACCCTTGGAATTATAAGGTTCTATCTGACATTTTTGTCAATTTAGTTATTTACATATTTTTATTCTGTGGCCACTTCTTTACATTATATGATGTAGCTTTTTTAAGTTATGTACATTTTGGAACTTTTTATTTAGAAAATAAAAAGGTGCTTTCTACATGGAATGCAAAAAATTTAAAGCTCAATATCTCAAAACTGCTCAGAACGCAGATTGAACCTTATAATTCCAAGGGGACGATATGTTCACTTTCTGCTCAAGAAACATTTAAATTAAAATTAAAAACAATAATTTTAATTTGACGCGTGTGAGACACTGCAAAAGACTTGAGTGTTGTAGTCATATGTCTTTCTCTAGCACATTTTAAACAAGTAAAATATAAATTTTCAACTTTACATACACATCATGACATGACATTGTGTATGTGAGTGAGTGGCGTTCACACCAAATGCGAAAAGAGCGTCTGGCGCAAGTGATTTTCATGTTAAAGGGATAGTTCACCCAAAAATCTAAATTATGTATTTAATAACTTACCCTCATGTCGTTCCAAACCCGTGAGACCTCCGTTGATCTTCAGAACACAGTTTAAGATATTTTAGATTTAGTCCGAGAGCTCTCAGTCCCTCCATTGAAGCTGTGTGTACGGTCTACTGTCCATGTCCAGAAAGGTAAGAAAAACATCATCAAAGTAGTCCATGTGACATCAGAGGGTCCGTTAGAATATTCTGAAGCATCGAATATACATTTTGGTCCAAAAATAGCAAAAAGCTATGACTTTATTCAGCATTGTCTTCTCTTCCGTGTCTGTTGTGTGAGAGAGTTCAAAACAAAGCAGTTTGTGATATCCGGTTCGCAAACGAATCATTCGATGTAACCAGATCTTTCTGAACCAGTTCACCAGATCGAACTGAATCTTTTAAATGGTTCCAATATGCATAATCCACAAATGACTTAAGCTGTTCACTTTTTTAATGTGGCTGACGCTCCCTCTGAGTTCAAACAAACCAATATCCCGGAGTAATTAATTTACTCAAACAGTTCACTGACTGAACTGCTGTGAAGAGAGAACTGAAGATGTTTTAAAATTAATTTAAAACAGTTAGAAAATGATTTTACATAAAATAGAATAAAAAAACGGTGAAAATATAGTGCAATCAGTTCGGACATTGCACAGTGCTCATTCAATAAATGCACAGCTAAACAGATGGGTTTTGAGTCTAGATTTAAATGTGACTAGTGTTTTAGCACATCTGATCTCTTCTGGAAGCTGATTCCAACTGCGGGCAGCATAGTAACTAAAGGCGGACTCCCCTTGTTTTGTGTGAACCCTTGGTATTTCTAACTGACTCGATCCTAATGATCTGAGTGGTCTGTTAGGCTTATATTCAGTGAGCATATCTGAAATATATTTCGGTCCTAGGTTATTTAGTTACTTATATACGAGTAAAAGTACTTACTAAAAGTACTTACTGGTGTGATATGCTCAGATTTTCTGGTTCTACTCAGAATCCTTGCAGGTTTTGGATGAGCTGCAGCTTTCTAATGGTCTTTTTTTTTCCACTAAACTGCAGTGTTTTGAACTCTCTCACAACAGACACCGAAGAGAAGACAATGCTGAATAAAGTCGTAGTTTTTTCTTTTTTTGGACCAAAAAGTATTTTTGATGCTTCAAAAAATTCTAACTGACCCTCTGATGTCACACA
Organism: Carassius auratus; assembly: GCF_003368295.1. Lineage (NCBI taxonomy): Eukaryota > Metazoa > Chordata > Actinopteri > Cypriniformes > Cyprinidae > Carassius > Carassius auratus. The sequence goes on from NW_020527808.1 coordinate 130,274, forward strand.
GACTACTTTGATGATGTTTTTCTTAACTTTCTGCTTCAATGGAGGGACTGAGAGCTCTCTGCCTTAATCTAAAATATCTTAAACTGTAGTCCAAAGATAAACTGAGGTCTCACGGGTTTGGAACAAAATGAGGGTGAGTTATTAATTACATAATTTACATTTTTGGGTGAACTATCCCTTTAAGTCAATGCAAAGACGGCGTTTACGTGCATCTGGAGGTCCTGCGGCGCGAGGCGTTTAGCACGGTACGGACGCGCGAATGAGGCGAACTGAGCGTCTGGCGCGATATGTGCGGGGATTCAAGGGTGAGAGCGTGAAGAGAGAAAGATAATTCTGATTAGTCCTGAGGATATATCGCGTTTAGGCTAAAAATAGGTTCAGCATTTATCGCGGTTTGGAAAGAACCTGCATCTTGCAGTACATTTTAAACATGGAAATATAGCGATTTGGCAAGAAACGTTGATGGAGCAGCAAATAGGGTCAGTACACAGCAAAATTGCAAAACATTGCAAAATTACAAAAAAAATTTTTATGCCATTTATCACGTTTTGGAAAAGAGCTTTTCATATATACATTTTGACTTGACTGACTTATAGGGTTGCCATCCGTCCCTTGAAATACGGAATCGTCCCGCATTTGAGAATAAAATAGCGTGTCCCATTTTGAAGCAATACTGGACGTGGTTTGTCCCGTATTTTCCGAGTTGTCTTCAATGCAGCATCTCATGCAGATCATCCCAGCGGCATTCTGTGAAGACTCGTCCTATTCTGCCCCTGATTGGGTAATACTCACTGCCATCATTGGATTGATTGGTTTGTTTCAGGTTCACAGCCAATCAGAGTCAGTGAAGGGCGGGTCTCTTGGCAGAGAGTCGATTTGAAAGAATGGTGGAAGCTGCTCCAGATTATTTTTTAAACAAATTTTAAAGTTTTACCGATTTGTTTATTACGGTTAAGGTGTACAGTCAGACACATAAGCATTATTTTAATAAGAGATAAGAGAGATATATTTAATAATTAAAATACAGTGCCTATGTGAAGCAAATAAACAACTTAACTAATTTAAACGATTGCATTCTTCAATAGGCTACAGTACAATTAAGAATAGACTATATAAAATAGATTAACTTACCAATAATAAAAAGAAAATAACAATAATTGTGTGTTTTACATTAATTTAGAAATGTTTGTAGATCAGTTATTTATTATGTGGTTTCACTGTTTGGATGGTGTTACTGTCTGCAAACAGTGACAAATATTTTATCCAAAATCTGTGTTCATGCCACCTTATACAATTACTAAAGTTCATTAGCAATTAATATTTTTATGAAAACATGTTTTAAGTTGTGATTTACCCTTATTTTTCTGTATTGAAGGTGGCAACCCTACTGACGATTTAAGATTCAAAATCTCTTCAATACAAAAACATTCCCTGTGTGAGTTCCTGTGTTTAACACGAATATCCACTTGATTGCTAATGTGACATTGATTTATACAACAGTTCAACAAACGAAAGGTATTAATATTAAGTGATGTTCATTTTAAACACAGTAATAGTCAGTATTTTTCGATACAAAAAATAGCTCCAACGAAAGCTACTGCAGAACAGCACCATACAGCAGTGTTTGTGAATTAATCTGCGGCTTTGAATAAATTAAGAGAGCCAATAATTCAATGATTCATTGATAATTACAGCCATTTGCTTCCTTACTGAATGAATGAATGCCTCACAAATAAAGATAGTGACTTGTTGCGACGTACTGGGGGTTTTAATTTAATATTTAAAGCATCACTTTGTTTTTACCATCATTGCATATTTCTCTATTGAATTTTTTATATTTTTTATTTAAAGCATTATTTATTTTATAAAAGTATTTGTAAATGTAAAAAAAGCAAATATTAGGAGCAAATATTGTCCCTTACTGAAAAAGGTGTAACTGCAGAGAGGGGTTACGCAGATGGATGTTAAAAGCCTCAGGGGGTACTACTCTAAAAAGTTTGAGAACCAGAGCCTAGAGACATCACATCCCAGCATAAACATTCCCAATAAATTATCTAAATTCCCAAACCACTGTTAATTTAAACAGAAAAGCAAAAATAGACTACTATGTTTGATTTGGCATGGCAGAAAGCACGCAAAGAGCTGTCTCTTTATAATCACTAAAAAAGTGTCCCTCGTTTTAATTGCAACCTCACAAAGGTTCATGATAATCTGTCTAATCTGTTCATAATCTGTCTACAATGTATAATTAATTATTTATTTATATAGTACATATTGCTTTTATTAACATAAAACTGCATACAGCACCATTTTATGACTGTTGGGAAATCAGTGGTTTGATTAATGTGTTTTTTCTTGTGCTTGCAGGTTCATTCTGAGAATAAACCCTGATGGCACCAAATGCCTAAATCACAAAATCAAAATCACAGATCAGCCGGGCATCTGGAAAAAGGGTGCAGAGAAAAATCGCCAGCCTGAATCCCCTTGTGACATCTTTCATCAGAGAGCTTGTTGAATTCGATTGGCCAAATTATTGAAAGAAAACACGACTAAAACATGTTTTTACTGTTTGATTTGTTCTGCTTTTCAGAATGTTTTTCAGAAATTTTTAGCCATGTTACAAATACACAGGATGAATTCAAACACGTTTGTAGAATGTACTTTTTAAAGTAAATGTTAAATAATGAAATAGTTAAACAATGAAACAGCACATTTTAATGACAAATGTTCATGAGAACATTTTTGGGGGAGTAAAAAACGTATAGTTTACAGCTAGTGGTTTTTCATTCGTTAAACATCAGTTACACCTGTTGTTTATTTCATTAATTGGTTTGTCTTTTTGTACTCTGTGTTTGGTTTTGTTGCTTTGTTTTCTGAGTATTTTGAGTTCTATATTAAATAAAACTTTGACTGCTGCGATTAGATCAGTTTCATCAACTTTATTGCAACCTTACCAGTGACATGTAGATTAAAATTTTATTAATTTTGTAATAATAAAGCAAATGAAGCTAGACCCAAATATACAAAAAAAGTCTAACTGAGTAATATGAAATCAATTCTAGTACTGTAAATAAAAATACAGTACTTGTACTGTAAATAATAATACAATATACAGTATTATTACTGCATATTAAAATACAGTACTTGTACTGTAATTGAAAAATACAGTACTCATACTGTAAATAGTAATACAGTATGCATTATTATTACTGTAAATGGAATTACAGTAATGATACTGTAAACTATTTTACAGTAAGTTACTGGCATCCAGCTGCCAGTAAGTTACTGTAAAATTTACAGCAACCTTTTTACAGTGCAGACTGACTTTATTTCTGTCAGACGTCTACAGAAGATCTTATTGAGAATGAACTAAGGTTTAGATGTTGATTTATTGTTTCATTTGAAGTAACCATGTTAGAAATCAGTGTTTGCTTTAGTTGGGCTCTTGACCCTTGATTTCTGTCTTAGTCTTTTCTCTGGCTGTTATAACCGTGTGTTTCTAAAACACATTTGTTGTAACTCAAAAGCCCAGAAGAAAAGCCATCAGGTGATAAACTTTGCCTAGGTGTAGGTTATTATACTTTATATTGGTGATGATAATCATCAATTATTTATGTGTATGGAGTCTAATGAAGTAGGTGTTGTGTAATTAGTGGAAGTGATTCTAGTAAAAGTGACATTAAGAGCCAGTGATTCTGTGATAATCAGTTAATATAAAAATGACTTTCTAAACCTTTTTGTACACATACATTTTTTCTTCTATGCCAGTGATTGATCAAACACAGACATCAATAATCAGAATATGAACCTCTACAATGGTGATGAAAAAACATGCTGCAATGCATGCTGGGTACTATTGTAGTACAAAACTCATCCATGGCTCCCAGCATGCTCTGCAGCATTTTTTTTTTATGGTCACCATTGTTGAGGTTCATATTCTGATTATTGATGTCTATGTGTGACTGCTTGACACTGTAGAAGACCACATTGTTTGAAAAGTCATTCAGATTAACTGATTATCACAGAACCACTTCCTCTTAGAATCACTTTTACTACAATCAATCATATTACACAACACATATTTCATCAGAGATTATAGACTCTGTACAGTTCAATAATTGATGATTATCATCACTGACACAAAGTATAACAACCTACACCTAGGTACAAGTTAGCACCTTATGGCATTTCTTCTGGGCTTTGGAGTTACAATAAATGTGTTTTAGAAACACACAGTTATAACAGCCAGAGAAAAGACTAAGAGAGAAATCAAGGGTCAAGAGCCCAACTAAAGCAAACACTGATCTCTAACATGGTTACTTCAAATGAAACAATAAATCAACATCTAAACCTTAGTTCATTCTCAATAAAATCTTCTGTAGACGTCTGACAGAAATAAAGTCAGTCTGGTTATTAATAAGTGGAGCTGCTGATGCTGTTTGTGGGGTTGTTTAATCAGATCTTGAGAGATTTCATGTATTTTATTTCAGTTGATTTCATCTAAGTGTCTGAAGTCAGTTGTAGTAGTTCTTGTGTTTCTCTTTTCTTCAGTGATTCTGTTTGTTAACAGCAGCTGTTCATCACTAATTCTCAATCAGCACTTAGTTAATCACTTAATTACTTGAATGCAAAGTTTTAAAACTTACATGGTTTAAATCAAGGCAATCTGTTTACTCAAACGGTTTGAGTAAAGTTTACTTATCGGGTTTTACAGTGCTATTTCTTTTGTCTGTTTTCTTAATTGCAGAATATTTATCATGTGCATCCAGTCCTTCGTGCTGTCTTTGCTGTAAACTGGTTTAAAGGGACAGAATTGAGAGACTTATTTACCCTCATTTGATAAAACTATATATATATATACTATATATATTTTTTTACTTAACTTAGTTAAGTAGATTTACTTAATTTCCAAATGTGTTAAATTTACTTGAAAAATGCTTGTGCAAAAACTTGCCAAATAAAAATTAAGTAAATTTACTTATTACTTTTTTCAGTGTAGGACGGTAACACAAAACAAAACGTTGCGCTTTTGTTTTGTGTTACCGTCCTAGGTCGAGTTACACTACGCGAGTAACTGTATTTAAATAGGTATCCAACTCGTCTTAGTTAAGGGAAAAAAATAGTTTAATATGAAAACACGTTGGAGTATCCCTTTAAGCTGAGATAGAAGTTATTTTTTTTATATTTATGCTAATTGTTTTTTTTTATAATTTTCAATATTATGTGTTCTTTTATATTTCTGTGGCTAAAACAACTATCAAAATGTTGTTCTAGAAACCAGTAACAACACACATCCTTTGAAGTTAAAATAGAAGAGCATATTAACTTTACATTGATTGACGTATATTATGATATTTAAATATCATGTGCTGTGTTTTAAATGTTAGTTTTTACAACATTTAAATGTAAGTGTATGTACCAGTAAAAAGACACTTATAATTAATAAGACAGTAATAAATTAAAAATTAATGTTTTCAAAATGATTGTGTTAAATTCAAATTTAAATAAATAGTGTTTACATATCCTCCTGTGTGCATTCTAAATGTATTTAAAATTCTGAATGTCAAACCTGTTCAAAACAAGTGCAATATCTTCCTCTAGGGAGTGGTAAACTGCCCAATAGGGCTGTGCAAAAATAGATTTTCATGCGCATCTCGTCTGCAAAGGCGCTCCAGAGATTAGCAGTATATATCCAGCATCTGCATTCAGATCAGGGTTGACAGGTTTTCAAAACAAAACCTGCCCAATTGCACATCAAAACTAGCCCAGACATGAAAAACCACAATACCAATGACATGATATTTAGCCCCTAAAATGTTAATTTTACCAAGGCAACCCTGGGATGCAATTTTTGATTGGGGAACCCCCTGGAAACGCGATTGGGCTAGTTTTGGACTAGTGTTGAGAAGCAACTGGGCAGGCTTTGTTGTAAAAACTTGGCAACCTTGATTTACTATTAATTACAGGAGCGCCTTTACTGATGAGATGTGCATGAAATCGCATTTGATTTATTTTTTAACCAAAATTTGAATGTTGTTTTATGAACCTGTAATAAGATTTATTCTTATGCATTTCACAACTGAAGCATTTAGATGAAATAATTGTGCTTTTTGCTCTTTGCTTGGCACTTTCCAGATGATCCCTACCCTACAATATTACATTTTAAGGTATATTAGATACAATATCTCAAAGGGGGCCTATAATACCCCTTTTTACCAGATGTAAAATAAGTCTCTGATACCCCCAGAGTTTATATGTGAAGTTTAGCTCAAAATACCAAACATATGTATATATATATATATATATATATATATATATATATATATATATATAGCTTGTTAAAATTGCTGTTTACATTTTAGGGTATGAGCCAAAATGTGCCATGTTTGTGTATGTCCCTTTAACCCTTTCACACGTGAGTTTAAAGGGGTCATATGATGTTGCTAAAAAGAACATTATTTTGTCTATTTGGTGTAATATTTGGTCCTCCTTAACACCAGCATTGTGGACTTCAGGAATAAGGAAGGAAGCATGAATGACCCCATCCACATTAACAGGATGGTTGTTGAACGTGTCTCCAGCTTCAAGTTCGTGGGAACCACCATCTCGGAGGAACTGTCCTGGGCCACAAACACCTCCAGCCTGGTCAAGAAGGCTCACCAGCGCCTCTTCTTCATTAGGACACTGAAGAAGAACAAGCTGTCTTCATCCATCCTGGTGAACTTTTACCAGTGTGTGATCGAGAGCATCCTGACCAGTTGCATCACAGTCTGGTATGGGAACTGTTCAGTGACTGACCGCAAGGCACTGCAGAGGGTGGTGAAAACTGCCCAACGCATCACAGGGACACCACTTCCTGCTCTTGAGGACATCCAGAGGAAACGCTGTCTACGGGCCCGTCCACACGGAGACGCATATCACTGTATACGTATAATTTTTTTATCGTACTGGCGTTTCGTCCACGCGGATCCATAGTTTTGGGAGACTGAAACCGCTATTTTTGAAACCGGGTCCTAAAGTGGATAAATCTGAAAACGACACCCTTGCGGTTTTGTGTGTACAGTCAATCCGTATATTTTGTGAAACGATGGTGTCATCACATCACGTGTCGGCTGCGTCACACGTAACAGCAACAACAATAATGGTGCACTCCATGATTGTGTTCGTGCTGCATAAGCTACAGATTGTGGACAACGGGGAGGACATACCAATTTATATTCTTGGTGACCCAGCCTACCCTCTGCTGCCTTACTTGATGAAGGAATATGCAAACGGTGGCTCCACACCTCAAGAACAGTAATTTGGGCTATGTTTGTGTAGGGCACGGATGGTCATTGTGTGCTTTTGGTCGTCTCAAAGCCAGATTTGCTGCACTGAAAAAAGGCCTATGGACTTCACTGTGTTGGGAACGATGCAAAGTGATAAAGATTTACAGCCTCCTACACAATGCAACAACTACCTCACAGACTGTAATGAAAGAGAGTGAGGACAGTACTCACAAAGTAACTTGACCCTTAAAAATGCTGGCCATCAAGTTTTTTTTTTAATTTTGTTCAGGGTTTTTTTTTTTTTTTTTAGTATTGACCTTTTTGAAAATGTACTAATGATTATTTTGAAAGTGTTGTATTGAATATGTCTAGTGAAAATAAATGACTGCAACAATTCGAGAACTTGTATTTAATGGAAAATAAATATTTAGCTCAAAGAACCATTTGAAAAAACAGGTAATATTGAACAGGTATGAAGTGCAACAGTGCACAAAACACAATAACTATACACAACATGTCAACTACAACTGTTTTGTGTTATTTACACAAAACAGGTCAAACTGTATAAAGTGCAACCGTGCACAGAACTGAAGTGCAGTGCAAACAATATAAAATGAAGAATTATATAGTGCAACAGGACAGTCACTCTGTGTCATCTTGCAGCAATGCACGTCTGTACAAAAATGATGTTTGCTGATGTGGGGTGACATGTGGTGTAGGTATGTAACATTCAGGGCGGTACTGTCGAGGTTTGTTTGCTGGTTCATCAGGCCGAGGTGTGCTGCGTATATTTTTCAACTTTGCGGTGACTTGGGCTTTTGAGACCATGCTAGCATCGTGAGGGAAATCCTTCTCAGTTAGCTCCCTCGGATACTGTGCCTGAAACGCGAACGTTATATCACAAAATTTTAGAGTGACACGACTCCCAGTCAATGTTTTCTTGGAGCTTAGTGGACTTGTAGTCGAGTGTGACTCTAAGTAGTAGTTTCGACTTCGTCGTCAGTCCAGAACAGCTTTTTCCCTACAGCTGTCTCCTTGCTGAACTCTGCCCTCTGACACCCCTCAACACCCCCCACACCATACACACAGACTCCTCCCCCTCTTCATCACTACATCTGACTGATTTATTTATTTATTTACAAGCTAAAAACAGTAAACTTATTATTACTTGCACTACTGTCTGGTCATCCAGAATTAGAGTAATCCATTTGCACACTTTAATATTTTCTATGCCCTTTACTGTCCATTGCACTAGTGTAAATGATGTTCATATGTTCATAATCCTGCCTATAGTGTACATACACTTTTACATCTGTATGTCATGCTGATAGTATTTAAAATCTGTAAATTATGTCCATAATACCACCTTATCTGTATTATTTATTGTACATTTGTAATACATAGTAAACCTTGTATATTCTGTACTTATTGCCTATTGCACTTCTGGTTAGATGCTAACTGCATTTACATGTGCAATGACAGGGTTGAATCTAATCTAATGAAATGTGTTTATGTGGTTTAAGGTTCAAAAAACAATTATTATACAGCATTGAATGCGTGTAACATTACTTCGAGCCTCCCAATCAACATTAGCGCGCCACCCACTGGATAACACAAGGACATATCTGCCCAAATGTTGTCACCATGTGTTCAGAAATTAGAATATAAAGCTTTCAAAATGTTTTTCATATAACGTTATCCTATAGTGCTACGCAGTAGCGGCGCCAGGATTTTTATTGTAGGTGGGCCTCCAGAAAACTGGATGGGCCAGTTAAAATATGACCCCCCCCCCCCCCAAAAAAAAAAAAACGGGACTCCCTTCATCTCAGTCCTGCGCTTTTCTGCGGCAAGCAACTTGTATCGCTGTCCTCAGCTCAGTGCTGAAGGCAAGCGGACAAATAAATACACCTTAATTGTTGGCAGTAAGCTAACTTCATTTATCTCCTATGAACGTTCAATACACAAAAAGACTGAAACGGAATTAAATCTTTCTGAAATCGTTCTGTTTCTCTCTCCATTTATTTGTTTATTTGTTACGTTGTTCACTGTTCAGCTGTTTCCAGTCTTTGAAGCCCGTATTAATGAATATATCCTCATAAGCTGCTTCAAGGAAATGACGACAAGACTTACAAAAAACAGCATCTCTTGAGATGCTCATTTCTTGATGAATTTAAAATAAAATAAGCTGCTTTGTTTTGTTTTACGTTTCATATCGGAAAAACTGTCTGTGTCTGTCTTGAATGAATGACGTCCGCCAACGTCATCCATTTCATTGGATCACTTGCTGGTGGGGTAGAAGCCGCTGATTGGCTGAGAAGCTTTCGCTCAAAGCTTTCCTCGGGCTGCTTATTGGATGAACCGCTAGAATGAAAATCACTCAATACTCATAGGCCTGGGCCAAAATGGGTGGGCCCGGACCTTAAATGGGTGGGCCCAGGCCCACCCGGGCCCAATGGTAGCGCCGCGGCTGGTGCTACGACCCAGAATCTCACCTAAACTTACAGTCAGGAGCCGCTATTGCCTTTAAAGCAGATTAAAACAAATAAAACACATTGTGTGCTCCCTTCTACATTTGAAAACAACTGAAACACCGTATTTCTTGATATTATGCTAAACCGTTAAAGAGCTAACGTTAGGCTACTGAACTGAATATTTCAGAGGCTGAATCTCTGACAAACGTCGAACCAACTTTATACCGGTTGTAGCAAGACAATTTCAAAATCCAAGCACAAAATGTTGAAGATGAGTCATGTAAGTTAGACAAACATTTTTACCTTAAGGGAAACTTGATACAAAGTTGTAATGATGATGAAGATGATGGTCTGCACCTGGTTTTCATGAATCGCGAAAAATGATGAAAACGATCCATTTCTCAGAAAACAAAACAGCTGAATGTCGTATTGAGTCTGTGTCCCAACGGTTTTTTTTGTTTGTTTAGTTTTTATTTTCATTTTTATTTTTAACTTGTCAAAATAGCTCACCCTCAAATGTGTGATATTATTGTGGTGGCTCAGGTCCAAGGTTTAAAACTGACGCGGAAGTCCATATGACGTCGATGTTGTGCGTATGACGTCACGCGAACAAGGCGGCACCCTACGAGTGGTTCAATAAAAAGATTCAATTTTTTTTATACAAACTAGTGCAGGGATTCCCAAAGTGTGGTGCAAGCTGCCACCAAAGGGGTGCGCGAAAGGAAAAATTTAATGGCGGTCTGTTTTTTTTAAGTGGGATTTTTCCATACAATAAAAACATGAACAGTAAACATTTCCTTCGTTATCAATTTTATTTTAAATAAAAAACTATAATTTATTAGTTTTCGATGGAAACATATAGAATACAGATGCTGTCTTCTACATACTGTTCTTCTTTTATAGGCTACTGCAGGCTAGGCGTGCCAACTCGTTTCATTTATTCCATAATATTATAAATATGCTTAACTGGCTGAAATCAGGGAAACTGTCAAGTGGGACATCTTATGATAAAGTTGTTAGTCAGGAGGAGAGAGACCAAGAGAGAGTCAGGATTTGACTTGACGCGCGACATTGCAGAAAATGTGCGTTCACATATGTAGCCTATGTTGATCCAAATATGGAAAGCACTTTCGAATTTAATAATATGAGGTTCTATGCAGAGATGTTTTGCCACATTTCTTCAATTATGGATGATTGCTACGTAATATATGGTGTTTCCATTTGCCTGAACTTCTTCAAGTGAGTTGCGAGTAGGGGTGCTCCGATCACGATCGGCCGATCGTTATGCGCATCTCGTCAGTAAAGCCGGTTCTCTAATCAGCTGTTAATTCCATCAGGTGCGTGATTTCACTAGGGATGTTCCGGTACTAGTACCGGTACCAAACTTATCCCCTTGGAGCGGGGACTTTGGAGTGAGTAGTGCATGTGCGTGCCATTAACTAGTCGTTAGGAATTAACTTTGCAAAAGGAGCGACATAATTTCCTCATTATCTTCAGCTGAGATGTTCCCGTGACAGCAGATTCACTGATGGACTTCGACATAAAAACAATATACATTTAATGTTTTAAAAAGTTTTAAATATATTCGTTTTTATATATTATATACACTGTAAAACCCGACATATAACTTAACTCAAACCGTTTGAGTTAACAGATTGCCTTGATTTAAACCATGTAAGTTTTAAGACTTTGCGATTAAGTAATTAAGTGATTAACTAAGTGCTGATTGAGAATTAGTGATGAACAGCTGCTGTTAACAAACAGAATCACTGAAGAAAAGAGAAACACAAGAACTACTCCAACTGACTTCAGACACAGCCTTAGATGAAATCAACTGAAATAAAATACATGAAATCTCTCAAGATCTGATTAAACAACCCCACAAACAGCATCACCAGCTCCACTTATTAATAACCAGACTGACTTTATTTCTGTCAGACGTCTACAGAAGATCTTATTGAGAATGAACTAAGGTTTAGATGTTGATTTATTGTTTCATTTAAAGTAACCACGTTAGAGATCAGTGTTTGCTTTAGTTGAGCTCTTGACCCTTGACTTCTGTCTTTGTCTTTTCTCTGGCTGTTATAACCATGTGTTTCGAAAACATGTTTGTTGTAACTCAAAAGCCAAGAAAAAAATATTAACAGATATTAGATGGTATGCAGGTTTCTGGTGATGACAACTGTCAATTAAGGAGCTGTTTAGAGTCCAAAAACTGACAAAGTACCTGATGCATGATTAGTGTACTTCATTATAATGGAATATGTTTAAAGAGCCTGTGGTTTCACCGAAATCAGTTTACAAAATAATACTGAACACTTTATGCACATTCATCTTTTTTCTATGGCAGTAAATAGTCACACACAGACATCAATAATCAGAATATGAACCTCAACAATGGTGACACACACACACACACACACACACACACAAAAATAAAAAATAGCAATGCATGCTGGGTATTATTATAGTACAAAACTAATCTATGGCTCTCAGCATGCTCTGCTGCATTTTATTGTAATTATGGTCACCATTGTTGAGGTTCATATGCTGATTGTTGATGTCTGTGTGTGACTGATTGACACTGTAGAAGACCACACTGTTTAGAAAGTCTTTTATATTAAATAATTATCACCGAATTACATAGCATCAGTTTTACTATATTAACTAACTAATTAAACACACATTTCAACAGAAGTTACACTCAGATCATTTTAATAATTGCTAATTTCAATAATTGATGATTTTCATTAGTGATGGGATTTATGGCTCTTTGAGGGGATCCGGATCTTCACGATCCGTTCCTTTCAAAGAGCCGTTCAAAAGAACGGCTCTTTTGGCTCTTTTTAAATATTTAGTCAGTTTTAAGAAGCCAGCTTGGGGGCATCTCAGTTTATCCTGGAAATAATCACTGGGAGGAATGATGAGGTGAGATTTGTAGTCAAATAATTAAAACTCAGATATGACACACCAATACTTATGTTATTCATACAATACCTACTCACAAATAAACATCAAAAACAAAGCTGGCTGCAATTAATTTCTGTGCAAAACAGCTTTTACTACAAACACTTCCACACAAGAACATTGTTATCACATCACACAAGAACATTTTGATAGAAAACAAAAAAATATTTAAAGTAGATAAAATTAGAATAAATAAAATGGAAATGTCTACATACTACATACTATTACTACTGTAAACTTTGCAAATAGGACATCAGCCCCTTCAAGTCAATGAACAATAAGTGGGCTGCAGTGAATGTCTGTGCAAAACAGCTTTTAGTGAAACATTTCTATACAAGAACAGTATCACAAAAGAACATTTTAATGTTTTTAAAAGAACAAGTTTTAAATGAACACAAAATGCAATGTAAATAAATACATAGCAGTTCCTTACTTTATGGCTTTTTCTGCCTCTCTTTTTTTGTCCTTGGGCAAATTTAATATCATCACGCTGGGTGCGCCCCTCCCCCTATAACTGTTCTGTCTCGCGGAGGAGCTTATTTGAGTGCATCTGTGTGAAACACGCATAGGGAAAATGAATGACAGAAAGAACGGCTCCCCTCCAGCGCGACTCGGCTCCCATCGTTCATGTTTATGAGCCGTTCAAAAGAATCGGTTCGTTCGCGAACGTCACAACTCTAATTTTCATCAATGGGGTAAGTAAAAATGCTAATGGCATTTCTTCTGGGTTTTTGAGATACAACAAACATGTTTCAGAAACACATGGTTATAACAGCCAGAGAAAACATGAAGACAGAAGACAAGGGTCAAGAGCACAACTAAAGCAAACACTGATCTCTAACATGGTTACTTCAAATGAAACAATAAATCAACATCTAAACCTTAGTTCATTCTCAATAAGATCTTCTGTAGACGTCTGACAGAAATAAAGTCAGTCTGGTTATTAATAAGTGGAGCTGGTGATGCTGTTTGTGGGGTTGTTTAATCAGATCTTGAGAGATTTCATGTATTTTATTTCAGTTGATTTCATCTAAGGCTGTGTCTGAAGTCAGTTGTAGTAGTTCTTGTGTTTCTCTTTTCTTCAGTGATTCTGTTTGTTAACAGCAGCTGTTCATCACTAATTCTCAATCAGCACTTAGTTAATCACTTAATTACTTGAATGCAAAGTTTTTAAACTTACATGGTTTAAATCAAGACAATCTGTTTACTTCAACGGTTTGAGTTAAGTTTACTGGTCGGGTTTTACAGTGTAGCATATTTTTAAAACATATTTAAATATTAAATGTATGCTTATTTGCAACGGTTATGCTAACAACAATAAAAATAAAATAAAAAAATAAACATTTATAACAGTAAAACAGCGACATCTGCTGACGGACACATGCTGCGCTGTCACGGGAACATCTCAGCTGAAGATAATGAGGAAATTATGTCGCTCCTTTAGCAAAGTGCATTCCTAACGACTACTTAATGGCACGCACATGCCCCACTCCCTCCAAAGTCCTCACTTCAAGGGGATAGGGATGATCACTTCCATTTGGAATTTGTCCAGACTAGTACCGGAACATCCCTAGATTTCACATAGAGCAGCTGTTACTACACAGAGCCGTTGTTAATAGAGAAGATGCGCAAATCCACTTCATTTTCAGGGTTTTTTGGCGCATCTTCTCTATTAACAACGGCTCTGTGTAGTAACAGCGGCTCTATGTGAAATCACGCACCTGATGGAATTAACAGCTGATTAGAGAACCGGCTTTACTGACGAGATGCGCATTAACGATCGGCCGATCGTGATCGGAGCACCCCTAGTTGCGAGGCAAACCGAAAATCCAGCACTCTCCTTCACTACTGATACTGCGACCATTATTTTTCCTCTGTGTTCATTTGCTGGCATTTTCAACATTTTTTTTTTTCTCCCTTAAAAACAAATTTGTCCATTCTGATGCTCAATTTTACCGAACTAATGGCTGTTGATGACTATTTGAATCAGTAGCGTAGCCAGAAAAGAGACTCTGGGTGTGCATATGAAAATCTGGGTGTGCCACATTTATTGTCAGATTACTGTGAAAAATTATGGGATAGTATTTTTGTCGCACTGCTTCTGTCCAACCATACTCCTAGTGGTAATTTGCAGGTCGTGTCAAAATGTAGTTAATTGTTAAATGTAATAATTTTCTTCCAAATACAATAATTTTGAACTTCTGGTATGATACTTGGACATTTCCTATTTGGCAACACTATTGATGTTGGGCCCGGGGAGGGAGAAACATCCTCATCAGGTTTAACGTTAGGCCTTGTGCCCGGCTGTTCATCAAGCCAAGGTTTTTTGCAAAAAAAAAAAAAAAAAAAGAAAGGAGCTCTGCGACAATTTGCTAGCTAGAAATGTGCAATCAAAACATTTCTGTTTATATCATAGACTCACAGTCAGCTGCTGTTTGCTGATTGGTTAGCAGCAGGGCCGTCGCCAGAACAAACCAAATGGGGGGGCATTTAATTTTCATAGGGGGGCACACTTTTTTTAATGATCTGAGACAGACCATAACATAAACCCATATTAGGCTATAACTAAAATAGACCACAATAGTCTTGTTTTGTTCAATTATTCAAATAAAATACTTCACTGTTTGATATCAACGTCTCTGTTTATTGTCTCTTAACATTTCCAAAACCGCCAAAAATTTATTCTGAGATCGCATGCAACGCGCAGCTCAGCTGCGCAAAGGAATTGCGTATAAACAATACTGTATGCTTACTAAATGAATTGCATGATTTATATATACATATACATATACTTACACACAAACTGCATATTGTAATTTGAATTAATAAAACTACTAACACAAAAATAACATATTGAAAGTTCTGCTGCTGGAGACTTGCCATTGGCTGTTGTATTTGAATAATTAATGAGGTATGTCTTTGCAAGGTTTGGGTGCTGTTTTGGGATGTTTTAACAGTCATTTATGAATATAATTATATTTAAAATTATGTTCTGTGTAATAATGCGTTGAATAATGAATCGTCTGAATCATTTCTGAAGGTAATGTGTTATGCATTTCTAGTGTTACCGTTGTAGTGATTACTGTTCCTGTGAGCCAAGTTCTGCTGAAACATCGTTATTAGTGTAATGATCTTGACATTCAAAATCAAACGGCGGCGTCGGAAGCGTCAAAAATCGCTCTTGCTTTTCTCCTCGCGACGCTGTAGAAAGATTCGTGAGCGCTCAGACGTTCTGACGTAAACCATATGCTTATTTCGTATTTAAAGTGGAAACAAAGCAAACAGACTTGTTGATCTTATGCAGACTAACCACACGGAGGTTAACGTTATAAGCTGATCTCATTAAATATTGTTATGGACGAAATATTAAGATCCTTTACTTAAAATGAACGATCTCAGACACCTTGGTCCACGTATCACTTTTAATTATTGTTTTATGTCCCTGTACGCAAACAGGGACACATCATAGATTACTGCAAACGCGAAACAGCAATAATCAACCTGTCCTCTATTTTGCTTGGGAACTAATGTGATGGGAGCTGCGTCCTCTGGAATCCTCTCAAGCGGTTGACTTCTACGTTCCGATTGGTTGCTGCCCAACCGCGTCATAGCTCATTAACATAAAGTTGCCTTGATTTAAACTCTGCTCGACGCTCTCAAAGGCCAAGTCGCGCCCATAGGGTCGCGCCGCGCCGCTCCTCGCTGGTTTACATTGAAAATGAATGACTTCCGGCCACTTTGACGCTCTCGACGCCGGCGGTGTGAATGCACTGTAATACAAGTTTGGTCAATTGTTCTGTGCGTTACGTTTAGGGGGGCACAAAAAGTCATTTGGGGGGGCACTGCCCCCCGATGCCCCCCCTTGACGACGGGCCTGGTTAGCAGTCCAAATGTCGGCAGATATATTTTAACAAAAATAATAAAAAACAGGGGCGTAGATTACGCGGGAGGTTTTCAAGAGCTGGTGTGAATAAATATAGATTTAAAACCAAAGAGACGGGATAGTCTGCATATGGTTTGATATTGAATTCGGACCCAGAATACAGCGAGA
This sequence comes from Carassius auratus, assembly GCF_003368295.1. Lineage (NCBI taxonomy): Eukaryota > Metazoa > Chordata > Actinopteri > Cypriniformes > Cyprinidae > Carassius > Carassius auratus. The sequence continues at coordinate 147,031 of NW_020527808.1, forward strand.
TGGACATCACAGAGCGCAAACACTCCTGCAGTGTGTGTTTCATGAGAGGGGGTTCAGTGAAAAATCGGCAGCTGTCAGCAGGAAGTGGCTGTCACTGGCAGCAGGAAGTGGCTGCCAATAAAACCGGATGGCAGCTGTCGCTAATACCCGGAAATTGGAGGAGGCTGCCGGTGTCCGGACATTTTATCCTACCCTGTCAGATTTTCCTACCCGGGTTTACTGCGCAGCACATCCTGATTTTGCCAAGTCCTCGTTGTCCTGAGACCAATATTTTTTTATGATGACCCTGGGACAACAACTGCCTCAGCCAATCGACGTTTATGACGTCATCACTATGCTGCGCCCTGCAGAGTCCGCCAAAATACCAGTGAAGATCGCAAGTAAAAAGGTAAGACCACAACTTTTTCCTTTATCCTATACATTTATATTATTTTATTAATGATAGTACATATTTGTTTTTAGATTTGTGTTATTTTCACCACCAAAGTTTTGACATCATTGGAAAGTTAGCCTAAATAGCCGTTCCTACTAGTCCAGACAGATGTACCTCACTGTTAACTTTCTGGCTCCAGTTAAAACATTCTAATAAATGTTGTTTTTACATTTATTTTATATTTTATAGTTTGCCAAACTATTAAAAGGCTGCGATTAAATAGTGGCCGTATTGCGAGCTTATTTTCTGCCGGTTTAGCGCTCGGACTGCCGCCACCACAAATTTTCCTAATATTTCTGTCGTTAGCATATACATCACTGTGCCATTGTCCATTTGTGTTTCGTTGTGTCCAGTTGCATTCAAAGACAAACGGCCGAAATGCGGAACAATAAAGCGCTAGTTTGCTCGCCGCACGGACCATTCAGCTCGGTCCACCATCAGACTGTACTGCGATTTTCTGCGAGATCCATGTAGAAGAGATTTATTACTGATCTATTACTGTAATAATCTGTGAACACTGATTTATTCTGTTATATATGAATATGATGACCTCAAGTCATCACCGATTTATTCTGTTATATATGAATATGATGACCTCAAGTCATCACTGATTTATTATGTTTTATATGAATATGATGACCTCAAGTCATCACTGATTTATTCTGTTATATATGAATATGATGACCTCAAATCATCGCTGATTTATTCTGTTATATATGAATATGAATATCTCAAGTCATCGCTGATTTATTCTGTTACATATGAATATGATGACCTCAAGTCATCACTGATTTATTGTTATATATGAATATGAATATCTCAAGTCATCACTGATTTATTCTGTTATATATGAATATGAATATCTCAAGTCATCACTGATTTATTCTGTTACATATGAATATGATGACCTCAAGTCAGCACTGATTTATTCTGTTATATATAAATATGATGACCTCAAGTCATCACTGATTTATTCTGTTATATATGAATATGATGACCTCAAATCATCGCTGATTTATTCTGTTATATATGAATATGATGACCTCAAATCATCACTGATTTATTCTGTCAAATATGAATATGATGACCTCAAGTCACCACTGATTTACTCTGTTATATATGAATATGAATATCTCAAGTCATCACTGATTTATTCTGTTATATATGAATATGATGACCTCAAGTCATCACTGATTTATTATGTTTTATATGAATATGATGACCTCAAGTCATCACTGATTTATTCTGTTATATATGAATATGAATATCTCAAGTCATCACTGATTTATTCTGTTATATATGAATATGAATATCTCAAGTCATCACTGATTTATTCTGTTATATATGAATATGAATATCTCAAGTCATCACTGATTTATTCTGTTATATATGAATATGATGACCTCAAGTCAGCACTGATTTATTCTGTTATATATGAATATGATGACCTCAAGTCATCACTGATTTATTGTTATATATGAATATGAATATCTCAAGTCATCACTGATTTATTCTGTTATATATTAATATGATGACCTCAAGTCATCACTGATTTATTCTGTTATATATGAATATGATGACCTCAAGTCATCACTGATTTATTGTTATATATGAATATGAATATCTCAAGTCATCACTGATTTATTCTGTTATATATGAATATGAATATCTCAAGTCAGCACTGATTTATTCTGTTATATATGAATATGAATATCTCAAGTCATCACTGATTTATTATGTTTTATATGAATATGATGACCTCAAGTCATCACTGATTTACTCTGTTATATATGAATATGAATATCTCAAGTCATCACTGATTTATTCTGTTATATATGATAGGGCTGGGCGATATATTTAACAATATGATCATGCGCATCTAATCAGTAAAGCTGCTTCTGTGATCACCGCTAAAATCGCCATCACATAATTGGAGTGGCATTTAATAGACAGCAGAGGTGGGACTTTCAAGTCACAAGCAAGTCTTCAAGTCATATCCAAGTCCTCAAAGGGTTAAAGTTAATGAGATGATTAAGTGACTAATTAAATGATGATTGTGCATTAATGATGAACACCTGCTGTTCTTGAGAATTACAGAGGATCAGATGTTGATGTTTAATTGGTTAAAGTGATGCAACCATAATGGAGATCAGCGTGTGCTTTAGTGGGGCTCTTGACCCTTGACTTTCATATTAGATCTCTTTATGTAGCATTGTATGAGGTGCTGTAAAGCAGAGAGAAGAACTTAATCTGTATGTGATAGGTGGTCAGATTACAATCAAGTTAACATTAGCTCTATTTAAGTTTAGCATAATCAACCCAGTAAAACTACACTATGGAAAAAAAAAAATTAAAGTAAGTGAATTTTAAATTTACAAGTGCATACAAAATTTGAAAAACTATACTCTGTAGACACAGACAGACATCAAGAACCAGCATATGACTCTCAACAGTGGTGACAATCAACAAAATGTTGCATGCTGGGTAAAACCTTAGTAAAAACTCCCATCATGCACTGCAGTATGAAAAATTGTCACCACTGTTGAGGATCGTGTGATAAGTGTGTTTGTCTAAAAACCTGAACTGATTGTCTCCTTTTGTGTCTTTCAACATTGAAGCATTGTGATTTTTTTTTTTTTTTACTTCAGTTCAGTAATAGCTGAGTGTCAGTCTACTATCCAAAGATAAACAAAATTTCATGATGTTCAGTCGTCATGAGTTATAAGCAAAAAAAGCATAAGATCATCTGTTACTGCAAGGTTTGACTCAGCAATGCATACATGTTTGTTGGGAAAACAATATTGCAATTGTTTTGAATCAAATTGGTTTGAATTATTAAAAGGGTCAAGACACTACTTAAAGCAAACCTTGACCACAATTATGGTGGCATAGGGTTTTTTTTTTCTTTTACTTTTTTTCAGTTGAAGGCTGTGGCTAAATTCAGTTGTAGTTCTTGTGTTTCTCTTTACTTCAGTGATGTTGATTGTTAACAGCAGAAGTTCATCACTAATGCACAATCATCATTTAATTAGTCACTTAATTATCTCTTTAGCTTTAACCCTTTGAGGACTTGAATATGACTTGAAGACTTGCTTGTGACTTGAAAGTCCCACCTCTGACAGACAGAGCCGTAGATCGCTGACAAGCCACGCCATATCGCGTTCATTATCGAAGGCGATTCATCTGTGATAATGAACGCGATATGGCGTGGCTTGTCAGCGATCTACGGCTCTGTCTATTAAATGCCACTCCAATTATAAGCAGGTGATGGAGATTTTAGCGGTGATCACGGAAGCAGCTTTACTGATTAGATGCGCATGATCATATCGTTAGATATATCGCCCAGCCCTAATATATGAATATGAATATCTCAAGTCATCACTGATTTATTCTGTTATATATGAATATGATGACCTCAAGTCATCACCGATTTATTCTGTTATATATGAATATGAATATCTCAAGTCATCACTGATTTATTCTGTTATATATGAATATGAATATCTCAAGTCATCACCGATTTACTCTGTTATATATGAATATGAATATCTCAAGTCATCACTGATTTATTGTTATATATGAATATGATGACCTCAAGTCATCACTGATTTATTATGTTTTATATGAATATGATGACCTCAAGTCAGCACTGATTTATTCTGTTATATATGAATATGATATTCTGTTATATATGAATATGATGACCTCAAGTCATCACTGATTTATTCTGTTATATATGAATATGAATATCTCAAGTCATCACTGATTTATTCTGTTATATATGAATATGATGACCTCAAGTCATCACCGATTTATTCTGTTATATATGAATATGATGACCTCAAGTCATCACCGATTTATTCTGTTATATATGAATATGAATATCTCAAGTCATCACTGATTTATTCTGTTATATATGAATATGATGACCTCAAGTCATCACTGATTTATTGTTATATATGAATATGAATATCTCAAGTCATCACTGATTTATTCTGTTATATATGAATATGATGACCTCAAGTCATCACTGATTTATTCTGTTATATATGAATATGAATATCTCAAGTCATCACTGATTTATTCTGTTATATATGAATATGATGACCTCAAGTCATCACCGATTTATTCTGTTATATATGAATATGATGACCTCAAGTCATCACCGATTTATTCTGTTATATATGAATATGATGACCTCAAGTCATCACTGATTTATTCTGTTATATATGAATATGATGACCTCAAGTCATCACTGATTTATTGTTATATATGAATATGAATATCTCAAGTCATCACTGATTTATTCTGTTATATATGAATATGATGACCTCAAGTCATCACTGATTTATTCTGTTATATATGAATATGAATATCTCAAGTCATCACTGATTTATTATGTTACATATGAATATGATGACCTCAAATCATCGCTGATTTATTCTGTTATATATGAATATGATGACCTCAAGTCATCACTGATTTATTCTGTCACATATGAATATGATGACCTCAAGTCATCACTGATTTATTATGTTACATATGAATATGATGACCTCAAGTCATCACTGATTTATTCTGTTATATATGAATATGAATATCTCAAGTCATCACTGATTTATTCTGTTATATATGAATATGAATATCTCAAGTCATCACTGATTTATTCTGTTATATATGAATATGAATATCTCAAGTCATCACTGATTTATTCTGTTATATATGAATATGATGACCTCAAGTCATCACTGATTTATTATGTTTTATATGAATATGATGACCTCAAGTCATCACTGATTTATTCTGTTATATATGAATATGATGACCTCAAGTCAGCACTGATTTATTCTGTTATATATGAATATGATGACCTCAAGTCATCACTGATTTATTGTTATATATGAATATGAATATCTCAAGTAATCACTGATTTATTATGTTTTATATGAATATGATGACCTCAAGTCATCGCTGATTTATTCTGTTATATATGAATATGAATATCTCAAGTCATCACTGATTTACTCTGTTATATATGAATATGAATATCTCAAGTCATCACTGATTTATTCTGTTATATATGAATATGATGACCTCAAGTCATCACTGATTTATTCTGTTATATATGAATATGATGACCTCAAGTCATCACTGATTTATTGTTATATATGAATATGAATATCTCAAGTCATCACTGATTTATTCTGTTATATATTAATATGATGACCTCAAGTCATCACTGATTTATTCTGTTATATATGAATATGATGACCTCAAGTCATCACTGATTTATTGTTATATATGAATATGAATATCTCAAGTCATCACTGATTTATTCTGTTATATATGAATATGAATATCTCAAGTCAGCACTGATTTATTCTGTTATATATGAATATGAATATCTCAAGTCATCACTGATTTTATTATGTTTTATATGAATATGATGACCTCAAGTCATCACTGATTTATTCTGTTATATATGAATATGAATATCTCAAGTCATCACTGATTTATTCTGTTATATATGAATATGAATATCTCAAGTCATCACTGATTTATTTCTGTTATATATGAATATGATGACCTCAAGTCAGCACTGATTTATTCTGTTATATATGAATATGAATATCTCAAGTCATCAACTGATTTATTCTGTTATATATGAATATGATGACCTCAAGTCATCACCGATTTATTCTGTTATATATGAATATGAATATCTCAAGTCATCACTGATTTATTCTGTTATATATGAATATGATGACCTCAAGTAATCACTGATTTATTCTGTTATATATGAATATGATGACCTCAAGTCATCACTGATTTATTCTGTTATATATGAATATGAATATCTCAAGTCATCACTGATTTATTCTGTTATATATGAATATGATGACCTCAAGTCATCACCGATTTATTCTGTTATATATGAATATGAATATCTCAAGTCATCACTGATTTATTCTGTTATATATGAATATGATGACCTCAAGTAATCACTGATTTATTCTGTTATATATGAATATGATGACCTCAAGTCATCACTGATTTATTGTTATATATGAATATGAATATCTCAAGTCATCACTGATTTATTCTGTTATATATGAATATGATGACCTCAAGTCAGCACTGATTTATTCTGTTATATATGAATATGAATATCTCAAGTCATCACTGATTTATTATGTTACATATGAATATGATGACCTCAAATCATCGCTGATTTATTCTGTTATATATGAATATGATGACCTCAAGTCATCACTGATTTATTCTGTCACATATGAATATGATGACCTCAAGTCATCACTGATTTATTCTGTCACATATGAATATGATGACCTCAAGTCATCACTGATTTATTCTGTTATATATGAATATGAATATCTCAAGTCATCACTGATTTATTCTGTTATATATGAATATGAATATCTCAAGTCATCACTGATTTATTCTGTTATATATGAATATGAATATCTCAAGTCATCACTGATTTATTCTGTTATATATGAATATGATGACCTCAAGTCATCACTGATTTATTATGTTTTATATGAATATGATGACCTCAAGTCATCACTGATTTATTCTGTTATATATGAATATGATGACCTCAAGTCAGCACTGATTTATTCTGTTATATATGAATATGATGACCTCAAGTCATCACTGATTTATTGTTATATATGAATATGAATATCTCAAGTCATCACTGATTTACTCTGTTACATATGAATATGATGACCTCAAGTCATCACTGATTTATTATGTTATATATGAATATGAATATCTCAAGTCATCACTGATTTATTCTGTTATATATGAATATGATGACCTCAAGTCATCACTGATTTATTGTTATATATGAATATGAATATCTCAAGTCATCACTGATTTATTCTGTTATATATGAATATGAATATCTCAAGTCAGCACTGATTTATTCTGTTATATATGAATATGAATATCTCAAGTCATCACTGATTTATTATGTTTTATATGAATATGATGACCTCAAGTCATCACTGATTTACTCTGTTATATATGAATATGAATATCTCAAGTCATCACTGATTTATTCTGTTATATATGAATATGAATATCTCAAGTCATCACTGATTTATTCTGTATATATGAATATGAATATCTCAAGTCATCACTGATTTATTATGTTTTATATGAATATGATGACCTCAAGTCATCACCGATTTACTCTGTTATATATGAATATGAATATCTCAAGTCATCACTGATTTATTGTTATATATGAATATGATGACCTCAAGTCATCACTGATTTATTATGTTTTATATGAATATGATGACCTCAAGTCAGCACTGATTTATTCTGTTATATATGAATATGATATTCTGTTATATATGAATATGATGACCTCAAGTCATCACTGATTTATTCTGTTATATATGAATATGAATATCTCAAGTCATCACTGATTTATTCTGTTATATATGAATATGAATATCTCAAGTCATCACTGATTTATTCTGTTATATATGATATGATGACCTCAAGTCATCACTGATTTATTATGTTTTATATGAATATGATGACCTCAAGTCATCACTGATTTATTCTGTTATATATGAATATGATGACCTCAAGTCAGCACTGATTTATTCTGTTATATATGAATATGAATATCTCAAGTCATCACTGATTTACTCTGTTATATATGAATATGAATATCTCAAGTCATCACTGATTTATTCTGTTATATATGAATATGATGACCTCAAGTCATCACTGATTTATTGTTATATATGAATATGAATATCTCAAGTCATCACTGATTTATTCTGTTATATATGAATATGATGACCTCAAGTCAGCACTGATTTATTCTGTTATATATGAATATGAATATCTCAAGTCATCACTGATTTATTATGTTACATATGAATATGATGACCTCAAATCATCGCTGATTTATTCTGTTATATATGAATATGATGACCTCAAGTCATCACTGATTTATTCTGTCACATATGAATATGATGACCTCAAGTCATCACTGATTTATTCTGTCACATATGAATATGATGACCTCAAGTCATCACTGATTTATTCTGTTATATATGAATATGAATATCTCAAGTCATCACTGATTTATTCTGTTATATATGAATATGAATATCTCAAGTCATCACTGATTTATTCTGTTATATATGAATATGAATATCTCAAGTCATCACTGATTTATTCTGTTATATATGAATATGATGACCTCAAGTCATCACTGATTTATTATGTTTTATATGAATATGATGACCTCAAGTCATCACTGATTTATTCTGTTATATATGAATATGATGACCTCAAGTCAGCACTGATTTATTCTGTTATATATGAATATGATGACCTCAAGTCATCACTGATTTATTGTTATATATGAATATGAATATCTCAAGTCATCACTGATTTACTCTGTTACATATGAATATGATGACCTCAAGTCATCACTGATTTATTATGTTATATATGAATATGAATATCTCAAGTCATCACTGATTTATTCTGTTATATATGAATATGATGACCTCAAGTCATCACTGATTTATTGTTATATATGAATATGAATATCTCAAGTCATCACTGATTTATTCTGTTATATATGAATATGAATATCTCAAGTCAGCACTGATTTATTCTGTTATATATGAATATGAATATCTCAAGTCCATCACTGATTTATTATGTTTTATATGAATATGATGACCTCAAGTCATCACTGATTTACTCTGTTATATATGAATATGAATATCTCAAGTCATCACTGATTTATTCTGTTATATATGAATATGAATATCTCAAGTCATCACTGATTTATTATGTTTTATATGAATATGATGACCTCAAGTCATCACCGATTTACTCTGTTATATATGAATATGAATATCTCAAGTCATCACTGATTTATTGTTATATATGAATATGATGACCTCAAGTCATCACTGATTTATTATGTTTTATATGAATATGATGACCTCAAGTCATCACTGATTTATTCTGTTATATATGAATATGATGACCTCAAGTCAGCACTGATTTATTCTGTTATATATGAATATGATGACCTCAAGTCATCACTGATTTATTGTTATATATGAATATGAATATCTCAAGTCATCACTGATTTACTCTGTTACATATGAATATGATGACCTCAAGTCATCACTGATTTATTATGTTATATATGAATATGAATATCTTCAAGTCATCACTGATTTATTCTGTTATATATGAATATGATGACCTCAAGTCATCACTGATTTATTGTTATATATGAATATGAATATCTCAAGTCATCACTGATTTATTCTGTTATATATGAATATGAATATCTCAAGTCAGCACTGATTTATTCTGTTATATATGAATATGAATATCTCAAGTCATCACTGATTTATTATGTTTTATATGAATATGATGACCTCAAGTCATCACTGATTTACTCTGTTATATATGAATATGAATATCTCAAGTCATCACTGATTTATTCTGTTATATATGAATATGAATATCTCAAGTCATCACTGATTTATTCTGTTATATATGAATATGAATATCTCAAGTCATCACTGATTTATTATGTTTTATATGAATATGATGACCTCAAGTCATCACCGATTTACTCTGTTATATATGAATATGAATATCTCAAGTCATCACTGATTAATTGTTATATATGAATATGATGACCTCAAGTCATCACTGATTTATTATGTTTTATATGAATATGATGACCTCAAGTCAGCACTGATTTATTCTGTTATATATGAATATGATATTCTGTTATATATGAATATGATGACCTCAAGTCATCACTGATTTATTCTGTTATATATGAATATGAATATCTCAAGTCATCACTGATTTATTCTGTTATATATGAATATGAATATCTCAAGTCATCACTGATTTATTCTGTTATATATGAATATGATGACCTCAAGTCATCACTGATTTATTATGTTTTATATGAATATGATGACCTCAAGTCATCACTGATTTATTCTGTTATATATGAATATGATGACCTCAAGTCAGCACTGATTTATTCTGTTATATATGAATATGAATATCTCAAGTCATCACTGATTTACTCTGTTATATATGAATATGAATATCTCAAGTCATCACTGATTTATTCTGTTATATATGAATATGATGACCTCAAGTCATCACTGATTTATTGTTATATATGAATATGAATATCTCAAGTCATCACTGATTTATTCTGTTATATATGAATATGATGACCTCAAGTCAGCACTGATTTATTCTGTTATATATGAATATGAATATCTCAAGTCATCACTGATTTATTATGTTACATATGAATATGATGACCTCAAATCATCGCTGATTTATTCTGTTATATATGAATATGATGACCTCAAGTCATCACTGATTTATTCTGTCACATATGAATATGATGACCTCAAGTCATCACTGATTTATTCTGTCACATATGAATATGATGACCTCAAGTCATCACTGATTTATTCTGTTATATATGAATATGAATATCTCAAGTCATCACTGATTTATTCTGTTATATATGAATATGAATATCTCAAGTCATCACTGATTTATTCTGTTATATATGAATATGAATATCTCAAGTCATCACTGATTTATTCTGTTATATATGAATATGATGACCTCAAGTCATCACTGATTTATTATGTTTTATATGAATATGATGACCTCAAGTCATCACTGATTTATTCTGTTATATATGAATATGATGACCTCAAGTCAGCACTGATTTATTCTGTTATATATGAATATGATGACCTCAAGTCATCACTGATTTATTGTTATATATGAATATGAATATCTCAAGTCATCACTGATTTACTCTGTTACATATGAATATGATGACCTCAAGTCATCACTGATTTATTATGTTATATATGAATATGAATATCTCAAGTCATCACTGATTTATTCTGTTATATATGAATATGATGACCTCAAGTCATCACTGATTTATTGTTATATATGAATATGAATATCTCAAGTCATCACTGATTTATTCTGTTATATATGAATATGAATATCTCAAGTCAGCACTGATTTATTCTGTTATATATGAATATGAATATCTCAAGTCATCACTGATTTATTATGTTTTATATGAATATGATGACCTCAAGTCATCACTGATTTACTCTGTTATATATGAATATGAATATCTCAAGTCATCACTGATTTATTCTGTTATATATGAATATGAATATCTCAAGTCATCACTGATTTATTATGTTTTATATGAATATGATGACCTCAAGTCATCACCGATTTACTCTGTTATATATGAATATGAATATCTCAAGTCATCACTGATTTATTGTTATATATGAATATGATGACCTCAAGTCATCACTGATTTATTATGTTTTATATGAATATGATGACCTCAAGTCAGCACTGATTTATTCTGTTATATATGAATATGATATTCTGTTATATATGAATATGATGACCTCAAGTCATCACTGATTTATTCTGTTATATATGAATATGAATATCTCAAGTCATCACTGATTTATTCTGTTATATATGAATATGAATATCTCAAGTCATCACTGATTTATTCTGTTATATATGAATATGATGACCTCAAGTCATCACTGATTTATTATGTTTTATATGAATATGATGACCTCAAGTCATCACTGATTTATTCTGTTATATATGAATATGATGACCTCAAGTCAGCACTGATTTATTCTGTTATATATGAATATGAATATCTCAAGTCATCACTGATTTACTCTGTTATATATGAATATGAATATCTCAAGTCATCACTGATTTATTCTGTTATATATGAATATGATGACCTCAATTCAATTGTGATTTTTGTTGATTACAGTGCATTTGCAGCTTCAAGGGGAGTAAAGGGAGAGTGGGACCTCAAAACTAGGGGTGCTCCGATCACGATCGGCCGATCGTTAATGCGCATCTCGTCAGTAAAGCCGGTTCTCTAATCAGCTGTTAATTCCATCAGGTGCGTGATTTCACATAGAGCAGCTGTTACTACACAGAGCCGTTGTTAATAGAGAAGATGCGCCAAAAAACCCTGAAAATGAAGTGGATTTGCGCATCTTCTCTATTAACAACGGCTCTGTGTAGTAACAGCTGCTCTATGTGAAATCTAGGGATGTTCCGGTACTAGTCTGGACAAATTCCAAATGGAAGTGATCATCCCTATCCCCTTGAAGTGAGGACTTTGGAGTGAGTGGGGCATGTGCGTGCCATTAAGTAGTCGTTAGGAAAGCACTTTGCTAAAGGAGCGACATAATTTCCTCATTATCTTCAGCTGAGATGTTCCTGTGACAGCGCAGCATGTGTCCGTCAGCAGATGTCGCTGTTTTACTGTTATAAATGTTTATTTTTTTATTTTATTTTTATTGTTGTTAGCATAACCGTTGCAAATAAGCATACATTTAATATTTAAATACGTTTTAAAAATATGCTACACTGTAAAACACGACCAGTAAACTTAACTCAAACCGTTTGAGTAAACAGACTGTCTTGATTTAAACCATGTAAGTTTAAAAACTTTGCATTTAAGTAATTAATTGATTAACTAAGTGCTGATTGAGCATTTGTGATGAACAGCTGCTGTTAACAAACAGAATCACTGAAGAAAAGAGAAACACAAGAACTACTACAACTGACTTCAGACACAGACTTAGATGAAATCAACTGAAATAAAATACATGAAATCTCTCAAGATCTGATTAAACAACCCACAAACAGCATCACCAGCTCCACTTATTAATAACCAGACTGACTTTATTTCTGTCAGACGTCTACAGAAGATTTTATTGAGAATGAACTAAGGTTTAGATGTTGATTTATTGTTTCATTTGAAGTAACCATGTTAGAGATCAGTGTTTGCTTTAGTTGGGCTCTTGACCCTTGATTTCTGCCTTAGTCTTTTCTCTGGCTGTTATAACCGTGTGTTTCTAAAACATATTTGTTGTAACTCAAAAGCCTAGAAGAAATGCCATCAAGTGTTAACCTGTACCTATGTGTAGGTTGTTATACTTTATATTGGTGGTGATAATCATCAATTATTAAACTGTATGGAGTCTAATCTCTGATGAAGTAGGTGTTGTGTAATTTGATTGATTGTAGTAATAGTGATTCTAAGAGAAAGTGGTTCTGTGATTAGCAATTAATCTGAATGACTTTTCAATCAGTGTGGTCTTCTACGGTGTATAACAGTCACACACAGACATCAATAATCAGCATATGAACCTCAACAATGGTGACCATAATTACAATAAAATGCAGCAGAGCATGCTGAGAGCCATATATTAGTTTTGTACTATAATAATGCCCAGCATGCATTGCTATTTTTTATTTTTTTTGTGTGTGTGTGTGTGTGTGTGTGTCACCATTGTTGAGGTTCATATTCTGATTATTGATGTCTGTGTGTGACTAATTACTGCCATAGAAAAACGATGAATGTGCACAAAGTGTTCATTATTATTTTGTAAACTGATTTCAATGAAACCACAGGCTCTTTTAACATATTCCATTATAATGAAGTAAACTAATCATGCATCAGGTACCTTGTCAGTTTTTGGACTCTAACCAGCTCCATAATTGACAGTTATCATCACCAGGAAGCTGCATAACAACCAATAACTGTTAATATTTTTTTCTGGGCTTATGAGTTATAACAAATATGTTTTGGAAACACATGGTTATAACAGCCAGAGAAAAGACAAAGACAGAAGTCAAGGGTCAAGAGCTCAACTAAAGCAAACACTGATCTCTAACATGGTTACTTCAAATGAATCAATAAATCAACATCTAAACCTTAGTTCATTCTCAATAAGATCTTCTGTAGACGTCTGACAGAAATAAAGTCAGTCTGGTTATTAATAAGTGGAGCTGGTGATGCTGTTTGTGGGGTTGTTTAATCAGATCTTGAGAGATTTCATGTATTTTATTTCAGTTGATTTCATCTAAGTCTGTGTCTGAAGTCAGTTGTAGTAGTTCTTGTGTTTCTCTTTTCTTCAGTGATTCTGTTTGTTAACAGCAGCTTTTCATCACTAATTCTCAATCAGCACTTAGTTAATCAATTAATTACTTAATCGCAAAGTCTTAAAACTTGCGATTAAAAAACATCGCATCGATTTAAAAACATGGTTTAAATCAAGGCAATCTGTTAACTCAAACGGTTTGAGTTAAGTTATATGTCGGGTTTTACAGTGTATATAATATATAAAAACGAATATATTTAAAACTTTTTAAAACATTAAATGTATATTGTTTTTATGTCGAAGTCCATCAGTGAATCTGCTGTCACGGGAACATCTCAGCTGAAGATAATGAGGAAATTATGTCGCTCCTTTTGCAAAGTTCATTCCTAACGACTAGTTAATGGCACGCACATGCACTACTCACTCCAAAGTCCCCGCTCCAAGGGGATAAGTTTGGTACCGGTACTAGTACCGGAACATCCCTAGTGAAATCACGCACCTGATGGAATTAACAGCTGATTAGAGAACCGGCTTTACTGACGAGATGCGCATTAACGATCGGCCGATCGTGATCGGAGCACCCCTACTCAAAACCACAAAACACAATTTGCAAACCGATTCAGTGTCGTGGTATCCACATACTCAAGCGTACATCATTGCATGCATGTTTTTTAAATGAATTAAATTTAAGCTTATTATCATACATAATCTTCCCTTGTACATGGTTTTATTAAGGTGCCAATAATTGTCAGATTCTGTATTTAGTGACAGATATGTTTCTCTCTATCTTATTTTTATTCTTATAAATGTTTGTCTTCGTTTAAGTTTGCCACTGAATTTCTAACAGGCCACTGTTGAATAAATAAATGTATATTTATTCAATCAAAATAAATAAATAAAAATCTATAAACCAAAGTGCATGCAAGCAAAAAATAAATAAATTGATTAATAAACAAATCAAAAAAAAAAAAAAAAGTGCGCCACAATGCTTCAAGTCAAACGAACAAACAAACACGTGAAAGCGATTCGAAAGCTCTTTATAGCTAACATGAATGTTACACAATGATCAACCTGCACAGTGCAAATAGCCAAAACCTAGATATTTTAGGCATTATTAAAATCCGGGCTGGGACGTGTCCCATGTGAACGGCGCATATGGTCACCCTAGTTTGCTCACTCACTTATTCCAGTAACATTAAACACTTTAAACAGGTTCTGAACTCATCTTGTTGTCTTTATGAGTGTAGTGATGTTTTTATGCACTAGTCAATAGCACATTTGTTGAAGATGATGTTACAAAATTTTGTGTATGACTTTCTATACAGATGAAAGCAACCCATTGGCCCAAATCTTTTTGTCTGCATCAGATACTGCAGCACACTCAGGTAACTGTTTTGTTATTGACTGGTTGGATCTCTTGCACCAGTTGTTATGAAGTCTCATTTAGATTATCTCTCACATTTATGTCTTGTGTTTTACGCAGTTGACCCAAACCTGTTAGTCGAGCCCTCTGGATCTGATAAAGGCTCTGCACTACAACAGGGTAACTTTTCAAATACTTGTATTTGACTGACCTAACTGAACTTTGGCTAAACCTCATTTACACTATTACAATCACTTCAACTGGGATAGACATTTTCCCCCTAAGTTTTCAATTCATATTTGATGACATCACTGTAAACACTATGCACTCTAAAGCCAAGAAATTGAAGGCCAAAACAAGGCCCTAGTTCTCATATATGGTCTGTTTGTTGTTATTTTCTCTAGTGGTCAACCGATATATCGTCAAGACCGATATATCGGTCGATATTTGTCATTTTTCATATCCGAAATCATGTCAGAAAAGGAGTGTCTGAGTTTAGTTTGTTTATGTGTTAGACACAAGTATTGTTTGTTTAGAAACAAGTGTTGTTAGCTAGTAATCACATACTGTCCCACTTTTGTAAACCTGTGATGTTGACATGGGTTCTGACATATTTTTGAACAGAAGAGAAAGTTATATCAGATACAATTTATAAGAGACATGCCACTTCCTCAATCCTCAATACAACTATATAAGGAAAACCCATAACGGCAAAGATGGCGGTTGTATACACATGTCCCACCCCTCCCGCTGGAAAGCCAATCATCTGCTTTTAACAGTCAAGCCGGGAAACATTTAAACCTATCGCCTGGTTCCACTGAGGTATGCGCATAGTTCAGGAACCCTTGTGCATGCGTAGTAAATGTATAACCTGTGGGGGAAAAGGCATTTTAAACCTTATTTTGAGGCAAAGTCATCAAACTTTTTTAGCAATTTTTATCATATTTCACATGCAGTTTTTATGTCCTGGTGACCAATGAAAGTGCAGTTCTGACTCTTTGCCCATTCATTTAGATAGGAGCCTGGTCTTGTTAGTCTGAAATAGCTGCCCAGAGGCATTGCCAAGATGGCGGCTGAGTGGCACGACTTGCCTTAAAGAATTTGGTTATATCCATGTTGGAGGCCATAGGTAAACCTTAATAAGGGTTAATAAGGTGTTAATAAGGGTTTTTATTGCATACATTTACGTATAAAAGCACAAAAGTAGTTATAAGATGTAGTGGCCAAATAAAATAGTTTAAGGGCTTCAAGTTAATAAGAAGCATAAATATAACTGTTTTTTTTAAATGCAAGGTGCATCATCTTGGATTATTAGTGATCACAAATCATACACAGTTTGCCACATTGCCTCTCATGGCTATTTATAGAATACATGAGTGATATTTAGAAAGCTCTCTGCTCACATGCTTTGCATCTGTGACACTGTACTTGTTTCTACATAGGTTGGCAAAAAAGATGTCCCACCCAATGTGCTGCAGCAGCCTAGAAAGGCAAAGACAAAGGTGACGATATTCAGCACTTTAACAGAGGGAGAGGCGGAAGACCTTGCCAAGGGGTTTGGAATGGCACTGACCAAACATGTGCCAAAAGACAAACTACTTTCTGGGATACCTGAAGAGGACATCCCAGCAACACTTTAAGTGTGTCTGTGTAAGCTCTCTTTCTTCCTCTGTTTGGTATAATTTCTTATAATATATTGGTGGCTGCACCTTTATTTATTTTCTATGAGGAAAACATCCAGGGGCCCGTTCTTCGTACGTCGCTTATTACATCCGAGATCAAATGACACATCCAAGATGATATCATCGTGCTAATCATGATCCGGCTAATTGGGTTCTTCGAACACACCTGTTGTGTATGATTAGTATCGCTGGATTGAGTTATCTGAGATAATTGCACGTTCATGTGTTGGCTTAAAAGGGGATATGTATGGATACTCGAAACCATGATCAGCAGTGCAGCGATTGGCCGGTAGCAAGACGGCTATGTAATGACGTCATATAAAAGTTTTTCGTCGGGTGTCATTTTAAATTATAAGGAAACAGCCAAGCAAACAAAACTACATAACTGTTATAATAGATACATGAAACCGATAATAGATACATGTTTTTATTTTATTAGAATTTTTTTCCCAATTATTTAGATTCACAATTTATAATAGTTGTGCAGTCTTTACATTTTTATTTCAATGTAGAAATGATCTATTCATTTCATTTTATATTTGGACAAATTTGTTACGTGACAGCATTAATGAAAGTTTCTTAAGGGTCAATATCATGTTATCTGCATCTCCTGAGCTCCATCAAGCCACTCTTATAAGAGCAGTCATCACTCAAAATAATGCACGACTCTGTTATCTGTATAGCATGTGTGTAAGACTCTAATACAATTATGAAGTAATACTTTTATGACAAATAAATATTTCAGTGAGTAAAACTGGCTGTCTATAGGCTGCTATGGACTACACAGCATTTGTATATTATTTTTAAATAATTTTTTTAATGATTATTATTTTAAATTCTTGTCCCTGGATCAGTACGATACTCTTGTAATAAAGTATCGGTGGTAGCAGACATATTTTGAGTATCAGTTCTGGTTGAAAAGAAGCGATCTATTCCTGTTTACATGAAATAAGCTGCTCCCGAGCAGGTTTGAGCTTACGGACCTGTTACTATGACAGCAGCTCCGGGATGAGCTCCGAAGAACCAAATGATCCAAGATCACGCCAAATCGTCAACATTCAAATCCAGCTAACTGAGTTAGCGACGTACGAAGAACAGGCCCCTGGAGTGAGTTAAGATGTGACACTGTATATCAGTATTTATTTTCCCAAAAAATAATAATTAATTATTGTGTTCAGCCTGACATCCTTTTTGAAAAATAATGATTTTTAAACTCATGTCTGCTTTGCTGAACATTTGAATACATTTTAAAGACTGGGCATCTTGAATGTTGTTTTAGTGTAAGACCACTGGCAAAAGTTCCTTGGTTTTAAGGGCCATATTTACTAAGGGTTTAGCACAAACCCTCTATTGGCATTAAAATCTTACAGACTTTAAGTTTTTTTTTTTTTGCACACAGTTTTTTTTTTTTTTTTTAGTTCTTTGTTAAACTTAATTGGCCTAATGTGCATTTTATTCTTGTATTACCATAGTACAAACCTTTTTAGCCTGTCAACTAGTCCCTGTATCAAGAAGTCAATTAATCAACTAGAGAGCAAAATATTTAATGTCTTTTGTGACAGAAAACTGATGATAGCAGCTCAAGTAACATGAACATTTAAAAAATGTTTTGCAGGAGGACCATTGAACAAATGAAGATTAATGTGCAAAACCTTGGCCCTGAATCAGAGCTGGATTTGGCCACTCACCGCTTTGGGCCTACAGCAGCTGATTTTTTCTTTTCTTTTTTAGAGGACTGTATGAAAAAAAGCACCCATTAGGGGCACACATATACTAATGTGGAAGCTATCAGCTCAGATTTGTAAACGAAAACAGGAAAGTTCAGATTGCTTGATCACAATTTGATTTTTATTTCATTTTTGACAAATACAAAATAAAAAAATTTAATTTTTGTGGTCAGTTGTTTTATAGTAAATATTTGTTGGATTACTGAAGGTAACAGCTGTATTAGATAACAAATACAAAGTTTGATAAAAATGTCCAAAATATGCACTTGAATAAAACATTTCTTTTAAACCTTGTCCCTGGTCTTTTGACCACTCATGTGATTTTAGGAGAATTGTATCTGGTTTAACACCAAGAGATATTCAATCTTGAATATGCTTGACTAGCTCTTGACTAATGTTTTCTAAGTGGCCCTCAGAAGAACTTGATGGGTCATGTCCTGAATGAATGGTGTAAAGCCTTTCGATTATAACCAGTTTGTTGAACCAGTCTGTCCTCTTTTTAAAGGAAACATAGGCTTTGCATCCTTTAGCACGTTGACTTCGTTGCGTGCATGCTCCAGACCGTTTGCATGAAAACAAGAAATATCAATTTTATTGATTTTGCAGACTTGCAGAATTCACAGTCCTGAAGTTGGCATCTTTGGAGGTGTTTATGGTAGTGAGTCTTTGCTGTATAAATGCACAGGCATCTAAATCCTTTTCTAAAACATGGACTGTTATATTGGTCTCTTTTTTGTTTCCTTTAAAGCACTCCTCTTTGTAGACTGTTGTTTTTATGAATTCCTCCATCTCTGATGTCGAAATCTAAAAAGCAAAGGGACCAAAACAATTAGACTTAACATCAATAATGTAAAGTTAAAATCCATGATAATCTCAAGAAAACAATGCAATGCTTAATGTAACTTCTTCTAAACAGATTTAAAACAGTAATAATACATTAGCATTCATATGATGACTTTAGGTCATATTCATATGTAACAGAGTAAATCAGTGATGACTTGAGGTCATCATATTCATATATAACAGAATATCATATTTATATATAACCTAATAAATCAGTGATGACTTGAGGTCATCATATTCATATATAACAGAATATCATATTTATATATAACCTAATAAATCAGTGATGACTTGAGATATTCATATTCATATATAACAGAATAAATCAGTGATGACTTGAGATATTCATATTCATATATAACAGAATAAATCAGTGATGACTTGAGGTCATCATATTCATATATAACAGAATAAATCAGTGATGACTTGAGATATTCATATTCATATATAACAGAATAAATCAGTGATGACTTGAGATATTCATATTCATATGTGACAGAATAAATCAGTGATGACTTGAGGTCATCATATTCATATATAACAATAAATCAGTGATGACTTGAGGTCATCATATTCATATATAACAGAATATCATATTTATATATAACCTAATAAATCAGTGATGACTTGAGATATTCATATTCATATATAACAGAATAAATCAGTGATGACTTGAGGTCATCATATTCATATATAACAGAATATCATATTCATATATAACAGAATAAATCAGTGATGACTTGAGATATTCATATTCATATATAACAGAATAAATCAGTGATGACTTGAGGTCATCATATTCATATATAACAGAATAAATCGGTGATGACTTGAGGTCTTCATATTCATATAAAACATAATAAATCAGTGATGACTTGAGGTCATCATATTCATATATAACAGAATAAATCAGTGTTCACAGATTATTACAGTAATAGATCAGTAATAAATCTCTTCTACATGGATCTCGCAGAAAATCGCAGTACAGTCTGATGGTGGACCGAGCTGAATGGTCCGTGCGGCGAGCAAACTAGCGCTTTATTGTTCCGAATTTCGGCCGTTTGTCTTTGAATGCAACTGGACACAACGAAACAAATGGACAATGGCACAGTGATGTATATGCTAACGACAGAAATATTAGGAAAATTTGTGGTGGCGGCAGTCCGAGCGCTAAACCGGCAGAAAATAAGCTCGCAATACGGCCACTATTTAATCGCAGCCTTTTAATAGTTTGGCAAACTATAAAATATAAAATAAATGTAAAAAC
The DNA here is from genome assembly GCF_003368295.1 of Carassius auratus. Taxonomy (NCBI): domain Eukaryota; kingdom Metazoa; phylum Chordata; class Actinopteri; order Cypriniformes; family Cyprinidae; genus Carassius; species Carassius auratus. The sequence continues at coordinate 168,388 of NW_020527808.1, forward strand.
AACATTTATTAGAATGTTTTAACTGGAGCCAGAAAGTTAACAGTGAGGTACATCTGTCTGGACTAGTAGGAACGGCTATTTAGGCTAACTTTCCAATGATGTCAAAACTTTGGTGGTGAAAATAACACAAATCTAAAAACAAATATGTACTATCATTAATAAAATAATATAAATGTATAGGATAAAGGAAAAAGTTGTGGTCTTACCTTTTTACATGCGATCTTCACTGGTATGCACAGTGCTTGCAGCTGCTGTTTTTTTTTTTTTTTTTTAATTTGTAAGGGGCGTTACTGTTATTTTGGCGGACTCTGCAGGGCGCAGCATAGTGATGACGTCATAAACGTTGATTGGCTGAGGCAGTTGTTGTCCCAGGGTCATCATAAAAAAATATTGGTCTCAGGACAACGAGGACTTGGCAAAATCAGGACGTGCTTACTGCGCACGCGCACATCAATATCGCGTCCTTTGTCTCATGCTAAACAACGATATTTAATGTATCTGCATTAATGTAAGGGTAGGTTTAGGGTTGGGGTAGGTGTAGACTTTAATAAAAACGCAATTTAATTGGTAGAAACTAATATTTATTGTTGGTTTCCTGTAACTGTATCCCTTCTAGCTACAACCGCGAATATAACACATAATTACTGTATTTGTAGTACTGTAAGGGTATGATTAGGGTTGTGGTAGTTGTAGACATTAATAAATCATAACTTTACAGTAGCATTTTTCGTTGTACCCACTGTTTTAGTGGGAGGTAGGAAAATCTGACAGCGTAGGACAAATCGACAGAACACCGGCGGCAACAAGACAAATAAATAATTATATACACTTATGATTATGTTTAATACTTTTTTAAACAAGTATAAAGGTCAGTATTGTATATTATTTGATTTAAAATATTGATCAAATATAAACAAAGAAATAACATCATTTCGCTAAACGTTAATTTCCAGCTGAATGTTTATGCATGCATGTATCATTGTTTGTGTGAAATAAAACAATTTATATTTATATACGAGAGTGGCACTTACTGGGTGTATGTTGTATATTTATTATAGGCTATATACACAAATGACTGAAAAGAGAGAAGTCTCAGAGACCTTTATTTAAAATCATAATTTGCGGTTATATTTGTAGTATTTCAAGAAACAACTAATATATATATATATATATATATATATATATATATATATATATATATATATATATATATATATAGTATAAAGTAGCTGTTAAATTTGTAACTGGGTTAGTAAGTTGTCAAAGTCAGTGCTTTACAATGTAAACCGTATAAAATATATCCAGTAAGCAAGCAGACTAAAATATCAATCAGAATCACTAACAACAATCCGGAGGTATTTTCAAGACTCTTAGATCAGAACTGATGAGGTATACAGAGTTCTCCAGCATCTTGCACCAATCACTGTAAAACCCAGGGTGGATGTGCATCTCTCCTCATTTTCCTCTTGCAACATGGTCAAGTCAAGCATTGTTTATTTATATAGTGCTTTTAATAATACAGATCAAAGCAACTTTACAGTATTAAATAGGAAAATAGTGTGTCAGTCAATGATGCAGAAGGGCATTAGTAAACTCAGTTTGTAGTCAGTTTAAAAGGCAGTTTATCATTGAATTAAGTGATGTCATCCTTCAGCTCGGTTCAGTTTAAATAGTATGTGTGGAATCATTTGCAATCATGTCAATGATATCACTGTAAATGAAGTGACCACAACGAAGCAAGCCAAAGGCGACAAGGAACCAAAACTCCACCGGTGACAAAATGGAGAAAAAACAAGGTCTTTACAGGGGATCTGTATCTGGGGCTCTAGTTGTCCTGGTCTCCGCTGTCTTTCAGGGCTGTAGAGGTCCTTTCTAGGTGCTGATCCACCATCTGGTCTGGATACGTACTGGATCCGGGTGACTGCAGTGACCTTAGAATAAGAAAGAGACCTTAGAATAAGAAAGAAACAGATTAATATAATTGAAGATGTTAATATCTATACGATGTTTGATAGGGAGCCAGTACAGGGTTTACAGAACTGGGCTAGTCCGGTCATACTTCCTGATTCTAGCAAGAACTCTAGCTGCTGCATTTTATTATTCATAAGAAAATGGTGACTTTAATACCTAAATTGCTTTATTAACAGTAGACATGCATGCACAGCCATATTAATGATTATTCCCATTGCATCTTGTCATCATGTACAGAGCAGTGATTACATTTTCATGCATAATTTGCACATCTGATAAGCAGTTGTTGTAAACCTTGTCGCAGTGTCTGCAGGGTGTACATTTTGTTGAATTCCTGACATGGCTTAGACTTGTTCTCCATTTTGTTCCACCTGTATATTGAGATGAGGAGCATGAAAACAGCATTATTACAAAGATAAACATTCAGACATGGCAACTGAGAAATGTAATGTTATGGCACCTTTTTAAACCTCTAATCAAATATGTAAAAGATGATACTCAGTCAAGCCAGCTGGATTGTGCCCTCTTTCGAAAGGAGTCTGTATACAGTACAGCAGACTTCTGAATTTGGAACAAACCAAAGACGGACTTAGTAATGTAGCATCACCCCTCCTCCAGGATCACGTAAAGAAGAATTTCCAACAGGACAGCATCTGGCAACTATTGGGTATTACAAAAAAAAGGTGTCAGTGCCATGGTTTTGTCTCAAGATGCACATCAGTAATGTTTTTTTTTTTTTTCTAAATGCATGTTTACAAAAGCTACTTCAATGTTCTAAATGTAACTACAGCCTAATCCTGGCTTAATCCAAGCCCTGTCTGTGAAACTAGACCTAAAAGTTATAAGGAATTATAAACCGGTCCATTATATTTTGTATAGATAATAAAAAAGAAATTAAAAAAAAATTGTTTTGCATTCACATGCTTAAAACTTCAACTGGTACACAGAACAGTTCTGCACATGCATATTATTAGAGAAAACACACCTCAATAGTTAATGTATATCACACAATCTCCTGAAAGACTTAACATGCAAAAATATATGGTTGGTGTTGCACATTTATCTTCTATCATTCCAGTCAAACAACATTCTTTTATATTACTCAATAGACTGTTAACACGCTAACAAACGTTAATATTTAATGGTACGTCAAACGTAATTTGAAGTTAATGGTAGGCCACTAACAAGGTACACAAACAACGTTGCTACCACTAATTAGATTTCATTGAACAATTAAAGCTGCAAGCAGCGATGAACGGGCCCTCGCACACGGGCTCACCGGCAGCGAGTGGCTTTAGTAAATAGGTGAACGGTGAGAAACATGCATTTAAACTCATAAATATAAGTGGAATATATCAAAGTTTACTCCAAATTTTTTGTGCCAATCTTTGTGTTGCCAGCAGGTGGTGCTCTCATTATAATGGACAATTGGCCTTCAGATGTGTTCAGGGCAGGACTCTTATCGAACATGTGAAGTTTGGGGAAGATCGAACAAATTATGCCTGAGTTACAACAACTTCTCTTGCTGTGGCGAGACATCAAAAGTTGGCATGACGCCATGGACATGTCCTTTAACAAAAACTCAAGATCTCCACAAGTTAACATTGCACAGGCCTTTAGATTAGACTGACTACAAAAAAATACATTAATCTCAAAAAAATTGTAGGAGTAGTTTGTCACAGCATACAACATGTCACTTCCTGTTGCCAGCAGGTGGCGCTATGACTATAACTGAATATGGGCATGTAGATCTGTTAAGGGCAGAAGTCTTAACTAACATGTGAAGTTTGGGGCAGATTGGACATTGTAAGTCTGAGTAACAGCAACTTCCTTTTTCATGGCGAAACATCGAATTTTGTCAGGCCGCCATGGACACGCCCTTTAACGAAACCTCAAGATCTTCGCAATTTAACATCGCAAACGCCTTTAGATTTAACCGACCAAGTTTGGTGTTGATCTGAATATATCTCTAGGAGTAGTTTGTTAAAGTACAACCCCTGAAAATGGCAAAAACAACACCAATTTTGCAGAGAAAATTCTAAATAACCGACTTCCTGTTGGAATTCGGATTTCGTACCAGGAGACTTTCTTGTAGGTATTGGTGTGTTACATGTGTGTACCGATTTTTGTACATGTACATGAAAAATAGCTCGAGGCGCAGTCCATTGAGTATGCATATGCACTCCGTTGAAAGTTTATAGGTGGCGCTATCGAGCCATTTTGCCACACCCAATGGAATATTGGCCTTCAGATCTGTTCAGGACATGACCCTTATCACACATGTGAAGTTTGGGCAAGATCTGACATTTTATGCCTGAGTTATAACATCTTTTATTCCCATGACTAGACATCGAACTTCGTCACGGCGCCATGGACACGCCTTTTAACAAAAACTCAAGATCTTCACAACTAAACATCACACAGGTCTTTAGATTAGACTGACCACAAAAAAGACATTGATGTCATAAAATTTCTAGAAATAGTCTGTCACAGTGTAAAATATGTCACTTCCTGTTGCCAATAGGTGGCGCTATGACTATAACTGAATATGGGCATGTAGATCTGTTCAGGTCAAGAGTCTCATCCAACATGTGAAGTTTGGGGCAGATTGGACATTGTATGTCTGAGTTACAGCAACTTCCTTTTTCATGGCGAAACATCGAAATTTGTCAGGCCGCCATGGACACGCCCTTTAACGAAACCTCAAGTCCTTCGCAATTTAACATCGCAAATGGCTTTAGATTACACTGACCAAGTTTGGTGTTGATCTGAATAAATCTCTAGGAGGAGTTCGTTAAAGTACAACCCCTGAAAATGGCAAAAACAACACCAATTTTGCAGGGAAAATTCAAAATAACCGACTTCCTGTTGGGATTCGGATTTCGTACAAAGAGACTTTTTTGTAGATATTGGTGAGTTACATGTGTGTACCAATTTTTGTACATGTACGTGAAACATAGCTCGAGGCACACTCCGTTGAAAGTGTATAGGTGGCGCTATCGAGCCATTCTGCCACACCCGGTGGAATATTGGCCTGCAGATCTGTTCAGGTCAGAACTCTTATCACACATGTGAAGTTTGGGGAAGATCGGACATTTTATGCATGAGTTATAACATCTTTTATTCACATGGCGAGACATCGAACTTCGCCATGGTGCCGTGGACACGCCTTTTAACGAAAACTCAAGATCTTCACAACTGAACATCGCACAGGCCTTTAGATTAGACTGACCACAAAAAAGACATTGATGTCAAAAAATTTCTAGGAGTAGTTCGTCACAGCGTAAAATATGACACTTCCTGTTGCCAATAGGTGGCGCTATGACTATAACTGAATATGGGCATGTCAATCTGTTCAGGTTCAGAGTTTCATCAAACATGTGAAGTTTGGGGCAGATTGGACATTGTATGTGTGAGTTATAGCAACTTCATTTTTCATGGCGAATCATCGAAATTCGCCAGGCCGCCACGGACACGCCCTTCAACGAAAACTCAAGATCTTCGCAATTTAATGTCGGAAAGGCCTTTAGATTAGGCATACCAAATTTGGTGTTGATTTTAAGAAATCTCTAGGAGGAGTTCGTTAAAATACAACACATGGAAATGACCAAAATTACACAAAATTTGCTCATAATATTAAAAATAACCGACTTCCTGTTGGGTTTAGAATTTTGCTCCAAGAGTCTTTTTTGTAGGTATTGGTGTGTTACATATGTGTGCCAATTTTCGTGCATGTACGTGAAGCATAGCTGGAAGGCTGTTGATTTTCTTAGTATAGGTGGCGCTGTCGAGCCATTTTGCCACACCCTCTTCTGAATCCTATATCAGACGAAAATTTTCACCAGGTTTGACGCGTGTGCAAAGTTTCATGACTTTTTGAGCATGTTAAAGCCCTCAAAAATCCAATTCATTCGGGAGAAGAAGAAGAAGAAGAATAATAATAATAATTAAAGCTGCAAGCAGCGATGAACGGGCCCTCGCACCCGGGCTCACCGCAATCGTGTGGCTTTAGTAAAAAGGTGAAGGTGAGAAATATGCATTTCAAATCGTTAATATAAGTGGAATATGTCAAAGTCACTTATATGTGCCAATTTTCCTGTTGCCAATAGGTGGCGCTGTCATTATAATGGAATATTGGCCTTCAGATGTGTTCAGGCTAGGAGTCTTATCGAACATGTGAAGTTTGGGGAATATCGAACATTTCAAGCCTGAGTTACAACAACTTCTCTTGCTGTGGCAAGACATCAAAAGTTGTCATGACGCCATGGACATGCCCTTTAACACAAACTCAAGATCTCCACAAGTTAACATTGCACAGGCCTTTAGATTAGACTGACTACAAAAAAATACATTAATCTCAAAAAAATTCTAGAAGTAGTTTGTCACAGCATACAACATGTCACTTCCTGTTGCCAGCAGGTGGCGCTATGACTATAACTGAATATGGGCATGTAGATCTGTTAAGGGCAGAAGTCTTATCTAACATGTGAAGTTTGGGGCAGATTGGACATTGTAAGTCTGAGTAACAGCAACTTCCTTTTTCATGGCGAAACATCGAATTTTGTCAGGCCGCCATGGACACGCCCTTTAACGAAACCTCAAAATCTTCGCAATTTAACATCGCAAACGCCTTTAGATTTAACTGACCAAGTTTGGTGTTGATCTGAATATATCTCTAGGAGTAGTTTGTTAAAGTACAACCCCTGAAAATGGCAAAAACAATGCCAATTTTGCAGAGAAAATTCTAAATAACCGACTTCCTGATGGGATTCGGATTTCGTAACATGGGACTTTTTTGTAGGTATTGGTGTGTTACATGTGTGTACCGATTTTTGTACATGTACATCAAAAATAGCTCGAGGCAGACTCCATTGAATGTGCATATGCACTCCGTTGAAAGTTTATAGGTGGCGCTATCGAGCCATTTTGCCACACCCAATGGAATATTGGCCTTCAGATCTGTTCAGGCCATGACCCTTATCACACATGTGAAGTTTGGGCAAGATCGGACACTTTATGCCTGAGTTATAACATCTTTTATTCCCATGACGAGACATCGAACTTCGTCACGGCGCCATGGACACGCCTTTTAACAAAAACTCAAGATCTTCACAACTAAACATCACACAGGTCTTTAGATTAGACTGACCACAAAAAAGACATTGATGTCATAACATTTCTAGAAATAGTCTGTCACAGTGTAAAATATGTCACTTCCTGTTGCCAATAGGTGGCGCTATGACTATAACTGAATATGGGCATGTAGATCTGTTCAGGTCAAGAGTCTTATCCAACATGTGAAGTTTGGGGCAGATTGGACATTGTATGTCTGAGTTACAGCAACTTCCTTTTTCATGGCCAAACATCGAAATTTGTCAGGCCGCCATGGACACGCCCTTTAACGAGACCTCAAGTCCTTCGCAATTTAACATCGCAAATGGCTTTAGATTACACTGACCAAGTTTGGTGTTGATCTGAATAAATCTCTAGGAGGAGTTCGTTAAAGTACAACCCCTGAAAATGGCAAAAACAACACCAATTTTGCAGGGAAAATTCTAAATAACCGACTTCCTGTTGGGATTCGGATTTCGTACCAAGAGACTTTTTTGTAGATATTGGTGAGTTACATGAGTGTACCAATTTTTGTACATGTACGTGAAACATAGCTCGAGGCACACTCCGTTGAAAGTGTATAGGTGGCGCTATCGAGCTATTCTGCCACACCCAGTGGAATATTGGCCTGGAGATCTGTTCAGGTCAGGACTCTTATTACACATGTGAAGTTTGGGGAAGATCGGACATTTTATGCCTGAGTTATAACATTTTTTATTCACATGGCGAGACATCGAACTTCGCCATGGTGCCGTGGACACGTCTTTAAATGAAAACTCAAGATCTTCACAACTGAACATCGCACAGGCCTTTAGATTAGACTGACCACAAAAAAGACATTGATGTCAAAAATTTCTAGGAGTAGTTCGTCACAGCGTAAAATATGACACTTCCTGTTGCCAATAGGTGGCGCTATGACTATAACTGAATATGGGCATGTCAATCTGTTCATGTTCAGAGTTTCATCAAACATGTGAAGTTTGGGGCAGATTGGACATTGTATGTGTGAGTTATAGCAACTTCATTTTTCATGGCGAATCATCGAAATTCGCCAGGCCGCCACGGACACGCCCTTCAACGAAAACTCAAGATCTTCGCAATTTAGTGTCGCAAAGGCCTTTAGATTAGGCATACCAAATTTGGTGTTGATTTGAAGAAATCTCTAGGAGGAGTTCGTTAAAATACAACACATGGAAATGACCAAAATTACACAAAATTTGCTCATAATATTAAAAATAACCGACTTCCTGTTGGGTTTAGAATTTTGGTCCAAGAGTCTTTTTTGTAGGTATTGGTGTGTTACATATGTGTGCCAATTTTCGTGCATGTACGTGAAACATAGCTGGAAGGCTGTTGATTTTCTTAGTATAGGTGGCGCTGTCGAGCCATTTTGCCACACCCTCTTCTGAATCCTATATCAGACGAAAATTTTCACCAGGTTTGACGCGTGTGCAAAGTTTCATGACTTTTTGAGCATGTTAAAGCCCTCAAAAATGCGATTCATTCGGGAGAAGAAGAAGAAGAAGAATAATAATAATAATAATAATTAAAGCTGCAAGCAGCGATGAACGGGCCCTCGCACCCGGCTCACCGCAATCGTGTGGCTTTAGTAAAAAGGTGAAGGTGAGAAATATGCATTTCAAATCGCTAATATAAGTGGAATATGTCAAAGTCATTTATATGTGGCAATTTTCCTGTTGCCAATAGGTGGCGCTATCATTATAATGGAATATTGGCCTTCAGATGTGTTCAGGCCAGGAGTCTTACCGAACATGTGAAGTTTGGGGAATATCGAACATTTCATGCCTGAGTTACAACAACTTCTTTTCCTATGGCGAGACATCAAATTTTGTCATGGCGCCATGGACATGCCCTTTAACAAAATCTAAAGATCTCCACAATTTAACATTGCAAAGACCTTTAGATTAGAATGACCAAAATAAAATGTTGATGTCATAAAATTTATTGGAGTAGTTCATTGCAGTGTAAAACATGACACTTCCTGTTGCCAGCAGGTGGCGCTATGACTATGACTGAATTGGGCATGTAGATCTGTTTAGGGCAGAAGTCTTATCTAACATGTGATGTTTGAGGCAGATTGGACATTGTATGTCTGAGTAACAGCAACTTCCTTTTTCATGGCGAAACATCAAAATTTGTCAGGCCGCCATGGACACACCCTTTAACGAAACCTCAAGATCTTCGCAATTTAACATCGCAAAGGGCTTAAGATTACACTGACCAAGTTTGGTGTTGATCTGAATAAATCTCTAGGAGGAGTTCGTTAAAGTACAACCCCTGAAAATGGCAAAAACAACACCAATTTTGGAAGGAAAATTCAAAATAACCAACTTCCTGTTGGGATTCGGATTTCGTACCAACAGACTTTTTTTGTAGGTATTGGAGTGTTACATGTGTGTACCAATTTTTGTACATGTACGTGAAACATAGCTCGAGGCGCACTCCGTTGAAAGTGTATAGGTGGCGCTATAGAGTCATTCTGCCACACCCGGTGTAATATTGGCCTGAAGATCTGTTCAGGCCAGGACTCTTATCACACATGTGAAGTTTGGGGAAGATCGGACATCTTATGCCTGAGTTATAACATCTTTTATTCGCATGGCGAGACATCGAACTTCGTCGCGGCGCCATGAACAAGCCTTTTAACGAAAACTCAAGATCTTCACAACTGAACATCGCACAGGCCTTAGATTAGACTGACCACAAAAAAGACATTGATGTCATAAAATTTCTAGGAGTAGTTCGTCGCAGCGTAAAATATGTCACTTCCTGTTGCCAATAGGTGGCGCTATGACTATAACTGAATATGGGCATGTCAATCTGTTCAGGTTCGGAGTCTCATCAAACATGTGAAGTTTGGGGCAGATTGGTCATCGTATGTGTGAGTTATAGCAACTTCATTTTTCATGGCGAATCATCGAAATTCGCCAGGGCGCCACGGACACGCCCTTCAACGAAAAGTCAGGATCTTCGCAATTTAACATCGCAAAGGCCTTTAGATTAGGCATACCAAATTTGGTGTTGATTTGAATAACTCTCTAGGAGGAGTTCGTTAAAATACAACACATGGAAATGACCAAAATTACACAAAATATGCTCATAATATTAAAAATAACCGACTTCCTGTTGGGTTTAGAATTTCGCTCCAAGAGTCTTTTTTGTAGGTATTGGTGTGTTACATATGTGTGCCAATTTTCGTGCATGTACGTGAAACATAGCTGGAAGGCTGTTGATTTTCTTGGTATAGGTGGCGCTGTCGAGCCATTTTGCCACACCCTCTTCTGAATCCTATATCAGACGAAAATTTTCACCAGGTTTGACGAGTGTGCAAAGTTTCATGACTTTTTGAGCATGTTTAAAGCCCTCAAAAATGCGATTCATTCGGGAGAAGAAGAAAGAAGAAGAGAAGAATAATAATAATAAATTAAAGCTGCAAGCAGCGATGAACGGGCCCTCGCACCCGGGCTCACCGGCAGCGAGTGGCTTTAGTAAATAGGTCGAACGGTGAGAAATATGCATTTAAACTCATAAATATAAGTGGAATATATCAAAGTTTATTCCACATATGTGCCAATCTTCCTGTTGCCAGCAGGTGGCGCTATCATTATTAATGGACTATTGGCCTTCAGATGTGTTCAGGGCAGGACTCTTATCTAACATGTGAAGTTTGGGGAAGATCGAACAAATTATGCCTGAGTTACAACAACTTCTCTTGCTGTGGCAAGACATCAAATTTTGTCATGGCGCCATGGACACGCCATTTAACAAAAACTTAAGATCTCCACAAGTTAACATTGCACAGACCTTTAGATTAGGACTGACCACAAAATATATGTTCATCTCAAAAAAATTCTAGGCGTAGTTTGTCACAGCGTAAAACATGTCACTTCCTGTTGCCAATAGGTGGCGCTATGACTATAACTGAATATGGGCATGTAGATCTGTTAAGGGCAGAAGTCTTATCTAACATGTGAAGTTTGGGGCAGATTGGACATTGTATGTCTAAGTTACAGCAACTTCCTTTTTCATGGCGAAACATCGAAATTTGTCAGGCCGCCATGGACACGCCCTTTAACGAAACCTCAAGATCTTCGCAATTTAACATCGTAAAGGCCTTTAGATTTAACTGGACCAAGTTTGCTGTTGATCTTAATAAATCTCTAGGAGGAGTTCGTTAAAGTACAACCCCTGAAAATGGCACAAACAGCGCCAATTTTGCAGAGAAAATTCTAAATAACCGACTTTCTGTTGGGATTCGGATTTTGTACCAAGAGACTTTTTTGTAGGTATTGGAGTGTTACATATGTGTACCGATTTTTGTACATGTACGTGGAAAATAGCTCGAGGCACACTCCGTTGAATGTGTATAGGTGGCGCTATTGAGCCGTTTTGCCACAACCGTTGGAATAATGGCCTTCAGATGTGTTCAGGCCAGGACTCTTATCACACATGTGAAGTTTGGGGAAGATCAGACATTTTATGTCTGAGTTATAACATATTTTATTCCCATGGCAAGACATCGAAATTTGTCACGGCGCCATGGACACGCCCTTTAACGAAAACTCATGATCTTCACATTTTAACATCACACAGGCCTTTAGATTAGACTGACCACAAAAAAGACATTGATGTCAAAACTTTCTAGGAGTAGTTTGTCGCAGCGTAAAATATGTCACTTCCTGTTGCCAATAGGTGGCCGCTATGACTATAACTGAATATGGTCGTGTCAAACTGTTCAGGTCAGGAGTCTCATCAAACATGTGAAGTTTGGGGCAGATTGGTCATTGTATGTCTGAGTTATAGCAACTTCCTGTTTCATGGCGAATCATCAAAATTCGCCAGGCCGCCACGGACACGAACTTGAACGAAAACTCAAGATCTTCGCAATTTAACATCGCAAAGGCCTTTAGATTAGGCATACCAAATTTGGGTGTTGATCTGAATTAATCTCTAGGAGGAGTTCGTTAAAATACAACGCATGGAAATGACAAAAATGACAAAAAATTGGCTCATAAAATAAAAAATAACTGACTTCCTGTTGGGTTTAGAATTTTGCTCCAAGAGTCTTTTTTGTAGGTCTTGGTGTGTTACATGCGTGTACCGATTTTCATACATGTACGTGAAACGTAGCTCGAGGCGCACACCGCTGAACGTGTATAGGTGGCGCTATCGAGCCATTTTGCCCACGCCCACTTCTGAAACCCATATCAGACGTAAATTTTCGCCAGTTCGGAGGTGTGTGCAAATTTTCCTGACTTTTTGAGTATGTTTAGGCTTTCAAAAAGGCGATTCAGTTGGCACCGTAATAATAATAATAATAATAATAATAATAATAATAATAAACGAAGCAGATACAATAGGGTCCTCACACCTTCGGTGCTCGGGCCCTAAAAACAAAGCAGATACAAGAGGGTCCTCGCACCTCGGTGCTCGGGCCCTAAATATAGCTGCAAGCAGCGATGTCGGGCTCAAGCCATCAGTGCAACGCCACCCTGGTGGCATCGGGAAAACTGTGCCCAGCGGGCATAAGCATTTACAGTAACCCTCTGACAATAAAGTTTTAAGGGATGTGGCAGTTAAAGGGTTAATCCGACCAATCTAGACTTTGAAATCACATACACAGAACAATATATATAACTTTAGTAACACTTTATTTTAAAATGTATAAAAAATGTATAAGGTGTGCATTGTAGCTGACACCTATATGAACACATTACAATTGTTTTGTGACTACAAGTCTTTCTTCTCAAATGCTATTGAGTGGTCGCGAGCGCGGATGGAGAATGGCGCATATTTGTTTTGTTTTTTTTGAGCAACTGGTGACCCCTCTGGGAGTTGGTGCTCTACGAAGACTGCATACTCTGCATATAGGGAGCGGCGGTACTATCTGGAAGATATATTCCTCAAACCATCGTACAAGTGAAG